>NC_068362.1:12805825-12969287 GCF_020536995.1 Dreissena polymorpha
TTATGTTATAGAGATAACTTAGACAAAATAACGTCAATATGTCTCTTTTTTCACAATTGGTTGCTGCACTGGCAACCATCTTTAGAATTGTGGTTGCCTTGCTAAAGAATAACAAGCCTAGAATCTGGAAAAATGTTGTGTTATGTGTATCTAATACTTTATTTATTTTCTTTAAATTATTGAGCAATAATTTTGCCGACATGACAGACTTTTAATGCATCATGTCTTGTTGTGAGCCGGAATTGAATCATTTCCTAGGCCTAATTGATCCACAGCCAATTTGTATTATATGTTTAATTGGATTGAGTTAATTCAAGCTTTGAAAAAGCTAGTTGCCGTGCTTTTTAGCCTAACTGTAACCAACTTTTGACATTGAGTTTCACGGGCTTTAATCTTCTGGCCCCAGGCTAACAGGCAACCACTAAACCTGTAAGTTATACATGATGTAAGATCTGACAGTGTATTGAACTAATTCAATTTTCAAGTCTGAAGATATTAAAGGACATTTTCACGTTATAGTAAATTGAAAAAATTAAACGATTTAATAATTTGGAGAGTTCTGTTGTTGTCTATATATTTTTCATACTACGAGGATTGCTTATATAAAGTATTAAATACATCTCTCATTGTATGAGCACGGATGTTCTTGAGTGGTCTAAACGATAAACATTTAATCCAGGGGTCAGTGATTCGAGCCCAGTTGAGGGTATTTTTTTTGTTTCTTTAATTTTATTCTTGTTTTTTTAAATGGAGCTTTTAAGATCCAATGTTCACATTTATCAATATTAAGCATTTAATGACAAACTGTGAAAAGGTCCCTTTTAGATGTTTACTAAAAATGCCACAAGGTAAAAAATTAGAACTCATTGGTTGTTTATTTGATTTAAAAGAGATTTTGTTTATTTGCCTTGTCAGCGAGGTAACTTTGAAGTTATTATCACTTTTATCTTTTTTTTTCAAATCATTAATACAAAAGATAATTATAGCTTCATTTTGGGAAAACAGGGCTTATGCATTGTCATTCCAGTACCAGAGACTCTGTTTAAACGAAAAACAACATAAAATCAGAAAGTGGCATCCTTGATTAGCTCGTGCGCACTGCACAGGCTAATCAGTGAGCACAGGACACCACTTATTTGACATGCATTAAGCCCCGTTTTCCCTGAACGCAACCAATGTGTACAGATTTCAATGACAAACTTGCCAATGTCGTCGCACAAGCTGTTAAACACTATTGATTACATACACACACTCACTGCCCGCAGTGTACCACTAGTGGTGAAGTATAAACAGTATAATCAGTGTGCACAGGCAGATGCAGTGGTTATTGTTCTTGCTGTAGCTAAGACCGACTTGCAAAACTCCCTCTCAGTCAGTAAGCCAGTCAGTCAGTCAGTCAGTCAGTCAGTCAGTCAGTCAGTCAGTCAGTCAGTAAGTCAGTCAGTCAGTCAGTCAGTCAGTCAGTCAGTCAGTCAGTCAGTCAGTCAGTCAGTCAGTCAGTCAGTCAGTCAGTCAGTCAGTCAGTCAGTCAGTCAGTCAGTCAGTCAGTCAGTCAGTCAGTCAGTCAGTCAGTCAGTCAGTCAGTCAGTCAGTCAGTCAGTCAGTCAGTCAGTCAGTCAGTCAGTCAGTCAGTCAGTCAGTCAGTCAGTCAGTCAGTCAGTCAGTCAGTCAGTCAGTCAGTCAGTCAGTCAGTCAGTCAGTCAGTCAGTCAGTCAGTCAGTCAGTCAGTCAGTCAGTCAGTCAGTCAGTCAGTCAGTCAGTCAGTCAGTCAGTCAGTCCTCTGGGTCATACAGAAGTGTTTGCGTGTGTTGACTGCATGTATTCATTAAACAAAACCATTCAACCATTCAGTTCATTTTACAGTATGTTGTATTTCGCCTCTGGATATGAAGTGATGATCAGCGTTAATATGTTTTCCATATTCACATGTATTGAGTTCTGCTTGGGGACGTTTTGAGATCGTATCGCAGAAAATCACGTTTGCGAAATTGTTAAGCTTAAAGTAACAATAAAGGTGGCAAATCCAATTATTATGCCTATAAAATGGTCTAATTTTGACCGGATTTCAGTTACTCTTGCATAAAAAATGATAAAACACAGCTTAGGTGCAACGTTGTCAAGAATTATGGAAGATATGCCCGTTTCATAATTTGAAGAAATGTTTACATTTTGCAATTTCGGTACTTTTTCGCTATCTCCGATGTTCCTCGGCTTCTTTCGTAGAGTACGCATATATTGATGACGTAGTACAAACAACACAATATTCTCGTAAACAACGAAAGACAACATGTATGTTATGTTATGTTCGATATAGATTAACGCTTCACTGACCACATTTATTCGCTGAACAATATGGCAAGCGGTTCGACGCATAATCCCAAGAAACTAGGTTTCTCATGAGAACCTAGGTTCTCAGAATGAGAACCTAGGTTCTCAGAATGAGAACCTAGGTTCTCATGAGAACCTAGGTTTTCAAATGAGAACCTAGGTTCTTTTGAAAACCTAGGATACCAAACGAGAACTTAAGTTCTCAGAATGAGAACCTAGGTTCTCATGAGAACCTAGGTTCTCATGAGAACCTAAGTTCTATGTGTCTATGAGAACTTAGGTTCTCATGAAAAACCTAGTTTCTCATGAGAACCTAGGTTCTCAAGCGTAAACCAAGGTTTTCAAATGAGAACCTAGGTTCTCATGAGAAACCTAGGTTCTCATGAGAACCTAGGTTTTCATGAGAACCTAGGTTCTCATGAGAAACCTGGTTTCTTGGGATTTCATAAACCTTGGTTCTCATGAGAACCTAGGTTCTCATGAGAACCTAGGTTCTCGTGAGAAACCTGGTTTCTTGGGATTTCAATAACCTAGGTTCTCATGAGAACCTAGGTTTTCAGAGAACCTAGGTTCTCTGAGAAACCTAGTTTCTTGGGATTATGCGTCGAACCGCGTGCCATAATTAACCTCCAGTTGTCTCCCATTGCTTGGTACACGCTGGCGGCATATGTGTAACATGAATAGAAATAGGCGTGAAACCGTGAATGTTTCTCCCCAAGAGCATTTTCTGAACAATGTTCAGACAATGCTCAGTAATATTCTACGAAACTTATCTGTTGAATATTTGTGACCCCAGGCATTAGCCGTCAGTGACCGCCTCTTGTTCATGTTTCCGTGCATGGGTGTTATTTAGGAATGAAATTAGTAAAGTAATCGGTCGACATTGGTCTGAACACGTTAATAAAAAATTGAACTGTTTATGAAATACATCTTTAATTGTAAATATTATTTTGAGACTAAAAATTCAGATCAATCGTTACATAATACATTGTTACAGCATTGAATGAGTTTCAAATATTCAGTTCCCTTGTTCGGGCCTCAAACGACTGTACGGCACAGCTTTCTATTTTAAGTATGTCTGTGACCTACATGTAGGAAGCAATCATTATGGTATAAAGTTTTATCTCTATTGATTATGTGTAATAATGTATTATTCAATCGTAAGATATCGGCAACATTGCAAGAAAAACTTATGCGCTAAAGACTTTGCAAACATATTTCAATAACTTGAGATATCTGCAAAAATAAAGTTCTTAACGGCGTGTTTTCATTCTGTCCAGCCCGTGTGTAATCATATGTGAACCCCATTGATCCTGCGCCCTGAATAATGTGTCCCGTATTCCAAACGAGCAAGTTTACGCCGTTCGACGCGTAATTCTGAAAACCTAGGGATCTGAAAACCTAGGTTCTCAGAGAACCTAGGTTTTCAGAGAACCTAGGTTCTCAGAGAACCTAGGTTTTCAAAGAACCTAGGTTCTCATGAGAACCTAGGTTCTATGAGAACCTTGGTTCTCATAATGAGAACCTAGGTTCTCAGAGAACCTATGGTTCCCAAATGAAAACCACGGATATGGCAAGCAGTTAGACGCATAATCCCAAGAAACTAGGTTTCTCATGAGAACCTAGGTTCTCATTCTGAGAACCTAGGTTCTCATGAAAACCTAGGTTTTCAAATGAGAACCTAGGTTCTCATGAGAACCTAGGTTTTCAAATAAGAACCTAGGTTCTCATGAAAACCTAGGTTCTCATTTGAAAACTTGGGTTCTTGACGCCATATGCAATCTTCAAGCGAGAACCTAGGTTCTCATTCTGAGAACCTAGGTTCTCATTTTGAGAACCTAGGTTCTCATGAGAAACCTACTTTCTTGGGATTATGCGTCGAACCGCTTGCCATAGAACAAAGTGTGATTATATAAAATCTACTCTGTCACGATATAGATTAACGCTTCACTGACCACAGTATTTCGCTGAACGAAGTGTGATTATATTAAAGCTACTGTGTCACATTAGGCATTATTAATATTATGAACGCTTTATTTTAAAGAAAGTATGACTAAACAAATACAGTTCAAACACAATATTTACTCATGTAGTGTTTTTGTATACACTATACAACTCACCCTGATTTATATATGTTTTAAACCACCTAGAACAAGCAATTAATATGCATCTTGTTTTTTGCTTCATTGGTACAAATGTACTCTATACACAATTTGTACTTATGTTCACACTATGGTAATCTTACAAAAAAAAAAATATATATATGTGTGTGTTATATATATATATATATATGTGTGTAAATCGAAGTACAGCTTGATGTTTTTAATATTTGTTATATGCACTCCTATTGAAGAGTTTGTCTGTTACTGTCAGCCTTTGTCATTCTTGTTGGAGGTGTATGTCGAACATAGATGTATATTTATTAGCGACCGTGTGTGTATACTTGCAGGCGAGTGTACATCTTCTTTTTGAACTCGACGCTATTTTTGTTTTGAATGTCTGGCCTTTCACCCTTGATCTAGTCACGTGATACACAATGTCTTGTGCCGACCAATCAAAATTTGTTATCGGAAAACCGGCTCGGAATCGCTCGGCATGATCAAGTAAACAGCGATGTAAACAAACTGATTGTTTGTAAACACAATTGACTTGGAGGACACTGTATTTTGAGCTCAAAACAAGTTGTATTGCTCATTTTTTATGGTAATGTCCAATAGCATATATATATTGTTTTTTGATAACCTTTATAAATAAAATATATAGAGGATATTTGTTGGATTCGATGGAATATCGATTTTATTTCACGAGTGATCATATACAATAATATTTTCACGAGTGGCGCAGCCATGAGTGAAAATATGTATTGTTTATGATCACGAGTGAATTAAAATCGATACTCCATCGATTCCAACAAATTTTCTTTTTATTTTATGCTTTTTTCACCGTTTATTTACATTGTAAAAGAGTTTAACTGGATAATGTCGCTGGATTTATGACGTCATTTCGTCGAAAAAAATGACGTCATTTCACTGTAAAACAGTGAAAAATATCGTTATTTTTCACTGTTATTTTTCACTGTTTTAAACAGTGAAATACCAGTTTTATTTCACTGATATTTCTCTATAAACCACCGGAAAGCATAAAATAAAAAAAAATATTTAAAAATCGGTTAATAATTACGGATCGTCACCTTTATTGTTACTTTAAAGGATGTGCGTAAGATTCCCATAAACTTCTATTTTATAGCCGACTAATGGAGTTTTACAACAGTTACGTCATGCATCGTTTCATATCATAGTTTGTTATGGTTTTTGTGATTGAAAATAAGCAGTTGTGCTCATTTCATAATTTTGAATATCCAGTCAGAAATATTGTGTTTCTGAATTATAAACCGGGTGTAAATCGTGTTAGGATTTAGGACATGGCGAGGTGGCACGTAATTGTTCAGGAAATTCTGAATGGTTGTTGAACCTTTTTATAGCCACTTATATTAACATTAGATGAAATGAATAAAATATATAGGGTTGAGGGTCACATCTTTTCTAAAAAACAAACACTAATTAAAACCAACGCTATCGAATTAACGAACCACAAATACAAGCGTAGACGCGTATTACCTGTGATTTTCACTGCTGGTACAATATGGAAGGGGGTTTGTTCCGCTATGAAAGGGGTTCTATACAAATTATACAAGCGTAGATGTGTTTGCCTCTTATTTCATTATGGAAGGGGGTTTGTTCCGCTATGGAAGGGGGTTTATTCCGCATTATGAAAAACTAGCGAGGGTGTTTCTTCCGCGTATGCAAAATGTGAAAGGGGGTTTCTTCCGCTATGCTGTTTTTAGTGAAGTTTTTTTTTCCGGAGGGTGTGTCTTTCGTACACCGAGGGTTGCTGGCCCCTTCCCACTGTATCTTCGGATGATGGGGGCACGATCGTCAAGAAAAAAAAATCTCAAGGCGAATGCATTTGAAAATCGCTATGCTGAATGCATTGGCGTAAAGTGACGTCTCAGGTTAGCCTGTGCAGTCCGCACAGGCTAATCAGTTAAGACACTTTCCAACTAGACTGAATTTGTGTTTAAAAAAACTTCCTTTAAACGAAATGTTAAAAAAAAAGCGGAAAGTGTCCTACTTGATTAACCTGTGCGGACACTGCGCACATGCATTAAGCCCCGTTTTCCCAAAGCGATCCTTACATAATATCTAAATCTCGTCCTTAAATTTGGAGATTCTATTTACTCTTTCATTCTTTACCGAAAGTGTTAAACATTCCTATACAATTTTAAATTTCAAGCAACATCAGGATAAAGAAACGTTATTTACGGAATATCCGCAAAATACACAACTTTCAATAACATAAACATATACATTTGACACTTCAGTACATTATTAAAGAACATAAATAGTGCTTTTTCGAAAAACAATCGCAGTCATACTATCAGATCGTATCAAATCTTGACTACAATCCTGTTAATCGTATGAATTGCAGAAAATGATTGAATGGCTCAAAATTGGTTATGATCAGCACGATCAACTTCGATAAAATGAGCCTCGTTCTCGTTCTGTGCAGGCTAATCTGGGGCGACACTTAACGCACATATATTAAGCCTAGTTTTCAGAGCACGCGACTCAATTGTCCATCGAGCTCATATATCATGTCGCATTAGATCGTATTGTATCTTAACAAAGAGCGACACATCGTATCGTGTCGTTCTTCGATATCTCAGTGATCGCGGTCGTTCTTATGAAAGAAATGCAACCTGTACCAGTTGATAAACATTGCGATGACCGGAAAAAATAAAGTTGAAAGTCAATCAGACTGTGTTAATATCATTCGCAGCTCGAACATATAGCTCAAATCACGAATACAATCGTTAAAACGGGAAAATAAATCGTAGCAACTGCCGTAAAAGAGCGCATAGAGTTATAAACGAACGGGAACCTATACTCGTACAAGATGGTTCTAATATCTATGAACGCGATCATAATGATCACATCAAAACAATAGTCAATCGTGAATTCGTTTGAAAATTCTACGTCTCATCTCTTTATTTTGATAGGTTGCGTTTAGATGTTTGTATAGTAGTTTGCGCACTCGTCTTTCAAACAGATGACGTGAATCGACGCCCGCCCTACAACCGTTTGCATGTGACTGTTCCGGATATATGTGTCCCAAGTATGATGTGGCTTGTTCAAGGAAACAAATGACGGGATATCATAATGAGTCGACTAGTAGTAAAACAAGTGCTATGTTGTATTATTATATTGGTATGAACCAATATTCAATATTGCAATATTGAAGATAGCAACTTGATATTTGGCATGCATGTGTATCTCATGGACCTGCACATTTTGAGTGGTGAAAGGTCAAGGTCAAGATCATCCTTCTATGTCAAAGGTAAAATATATGGCTTCAAAGCACAATAGGGGGCATTGTGTTTCACAAACACAGCTCTTGATTTTCATATTATATGGAGCTACTGTATATTTCGAAATAATTTATTCGTTTAAGAAGTTTTATGGCGAATTTTGATTGAACAAGTTTATATTTCATGTTTAATCTTTTTAATTACAATACAATCACCGCTTAATGTAAGAAAAAACGCAGAGCGGAATCTTCGTTTCATAATTATTGAATTGAAAAAGATTGGACGTTCAACAGGACATCAATGTTAAATTTAGACAATAAAATAAAAGTAGTAATTACTTTCTATTTTACCATCAATTGATGGTATAGGTTACTAATAATTGAACCTCGCTCTTGTTAATTTTGGCTTAATGCATATGCATAAAGTATCGACCCAGATATGCCTGTGAATTCCGTTATCATGGAATTATTCGTTTAACGGAAGTCTCTTTTAAACGAAAATCCATTTAAGGCGGAAATTGTTGTCCCAGATTAGCCTGAGCGGACTGCACAGGCTTAAATGGGACGATACTTTGTGCAAATGCATTTAGCCCGGTTTTCTAAGAGCGCTGCCTGCTCAAAATAACAGAACAGATAATACTTATGTGTTTTGTTTAGAACTTTTTTAAACCTGACAGAATTATGAGTCGTTGTGAATTGCATCTCCTTATAACCATGGATAACGTCCCACCAGCACGAGTATACATTCAACCCTTTTAGCCGACTGTAACAAGAAAATATGAAATATATTTATTTTTTATGTAACAGTTAAGCACTTATTTCATTAAGAAAAATAAAGATTGCAGGTATGTTTTTGTTGTTGTTTTTTTTTAAATTTAGTTCTTATGTCCAGAGCCATAATGGTGAATGTTGTGACGGAAGCATTGGATGCTAAAATAATTATTTTTTAAAATGAGCCTCGCTCTTTAATAACGGGGCGTAATGCATGTGCGTTAAGTGTGATCTCAGATTAGCCTGATACTCAGGAATCAGGAACGATACTTTCCGCTTTTATGGTATTTTTCGTGTAAAGAAAGTATCTTCTTGGCGAAAATCCAGCTTAGGCGGAAAGTGTCTTCCGTGATTTGCCTTTGCGGAGTGCACAGACTTATCTGGGACGACACTTTACGCACACGCATTTAGCCCAGTTTTCCCAGATACTAAAATCTAACGTGTATATTTGTTTTATTTTATAAGCTTTGATTTTTTAGGTTATTAAGTAAGTGTAGCCCAGTATTATTCGTTACATCGAAAAGGTTAAAGAAAATTATAACAACTTTCATTAAGATTAACATTTGTTAACATTTCTTTTTTCAATGTGTTCTTAAATAAAATAAAAAAATATTATGTAGATACTTAAAGCCTATGACCTTGAAATAAAATACATGTTAATCAATATATATTGATGCAATTTGAAGGTGTGCAAAATTGTCATTAAATCCATAGCCTAGTTAGCAAGTAATTTATTGTTTTTTCAAACGGTACCTCTTTTAAAACCGAAAGTAGGTAACGTATTCGTCCATTTCGACAAACGCGATTATTTTTTAATTTTAAAGCGCAAAAAAGACGGATTTCTACCTTGTGACCACCAGATATATTCTATTTTGCATAGATAAAATATATAATAAAATAAAATAGTTAGCAAGTAATTTTTTTTCAAACGATACCGCTTTTAAAACCAAAAGTATGAAACGTCTTATTATTATTATTATTATTATTATTATTATTATTATTATTATTATTATTATTATTATTATTGCTGTTTAATTATTTTTAAATTATTATTAAACTTTTATTTATTTTTTTTTTAATAAGTATTTAATTAAAATGTAATTATTATTTAATTATTATTTGATTATTATTTATTTTTTATTTAATTATTATTTAATTATTTTTTAAATTATAATTTAATTATTCTTAAATTATAATTTAATTATTATTTGATTTTGATTTTATGATTAATTAATTTATTTTGTATTCAATTATTATTTAATTATTATTTAATTATTATTTAATTATTATTTAATTATTATTTAATTATTATTTAATTATTATTTAATTATTTAATTATTATTTAATTATTATTTAATTATTTTTTAATTATTTTTTAATTTATATTTAATTATTATTTAATTATTATTTTATTATTATTTAATTTTGTATTTAATAATTATTTCATTATTATTTTATTATTACTTTATATTTATTTTATTATAATTTTATTATTTTATTATTATTTTATTTTTATTTTACTATTTTTATGAGTTATTTTTTTATATATTTTTTTTACAATATTACTTCTACTACTAACAATAATGATAATTATTATTATTTAGCATTGTGAGTACGGCGGATTTAAAAATTAGAATACCAATCTACTTGCAAATAGCCATCGCAGTTTTAAATGTATCGCAAGACAGTATGAATGTTTATAAATTGAACTCCGACATAAAATTCATAAAATTATATTTTACTTATAACTATTTTGTCGTAGTTATTTTTTATTATATTAAATTAAGCCTCGTTCTGGGAAAACTGGTCTTAATGCATTTGCGTGGAGTTTCGTCCCATATAAGCCTGTGCAGTTCGCACAGGCTCGTCAGGGACGACAATCTCCGCTTTTTTGGTATTGTTTGTTTAAAAGAAGCCTCTTCTTAGCAAAAATCAAGTTAATGCGGACTGTGTTGTCCCTGATAAGCCTGTGCCGACTGCACGGCTGATCTGGGACGTCACTTTGCGCACTTGCATAAATATTAAAACATAACATAAGCCTCAGTATGTGCAGGATCTTTGTGCATTATGATATAACTTGTTACGACTAAACACCTTTCTACCGTCCCGGTTATTTTGCTGACAGGACCGGGGGGTCGACCAGTGTATTCCGACCTGTGTATTGGTCTATCGCAGTGGCACATGGCAGGGGTTCAAACAACACCTGAATATACGGGAACCCCTAAAAGGGTCACTTTTTGAGACCTTATTATTACAATACCATACCGTCTTTAATTTGACAAGTTTTGAGTTAACCAATACAATTCTTTCTCTGTTTTTGCGATGATTTAAAATCACTATATCATACGTTTTTTTTAACGTAATTTACACATACTTGTGAAATGTATGTAATTAAATTGTATATACTATGAATTATTATTTTGTCCTCTGAGTGACTCTATCAGTGTTAAAAATATTGATTTATTGATTGATTTTGTTTAATATAGTCGGATTGCCATCTGAGTTCCCAGATAGGAAGTTTTCTCGCGCCACTGTTGGTGAGTTAAATGGTGATGTTGTGAGCCTCTTTCTGGGCTTAATGCATGTGCGTTTAGTGTCAACCCAGATTAGCCTGTGCAGTCCGCACATCCTAATCAGGGACGACACTTTCAGCTTTAATGATAGTTTTCGTTTGAATGAGTCTTAGCGAAAATCAAAGGCGGACAGTGTCAACATGGGATGACACTTTAAGTACATGCCTTAAGCCCCGTTTTCTATGAACGAGACTCGTAGGTGCAGAGTGTCATTTTGATTATAACATTAAAAGTTTCATATTAAATGCAAAAATTATATATATTAATGCGTCATAGTAGTCTTGAAGTTATTTAAAATGGGAGTAATGTTAAAAATACGGAAAAAAAGAGAATAACATGGTTAATATACAAAACACACATTATCATGGAACAGTTGCCGTTTAATATTAAGCTTTACCAGGAAAAATAGGCCATGGCTGATTGACTGATCGCAACCTTAAAGACAACTGTGATACTATAATATTATTGGATGTTTTTTTTTCTTTCAGTCTTTCAGTGGTATAAAATTTTATTCAGAGATAATTAAACACTGTTTAAATTTTGATCTTTCTTCACTTTATATATCAACCATATGTTATTAATGTTCAATAGCGTACCACCTCAATAGTTCGCCCTTCTTGTACTTATTTTCTTATTTAATTTCATTAATATGCCTTATTGTTTTTTTGTAAGTACTATTGAAATCCGACTGTCGAATATTACACCTTACTATTTAGTGCTGTTAACGTACATAATAGTATACATCGCAATCCGGAATGTTTCCTTAAGTTAAGTCTACAAATGGTCTAGGTGACGCGTAAGTTCCGAAATTTCACTTGAAAGACACCGCCCAATCGCACGCGAGTGTTTATCGTCATCATCTCTTGACTCGATTGCCAATTTACAACAATTAGATTTTCACCTCTTACAAAAGCCCAAATACTTTAACTCTCTCGGCCCATTCTTCGGCCATCGGTTCATTATTTATATCTATTAGTATTTGTTCTCTCAATGCATGTTACTTCGCTGTTTCAAGATTGCGGTTGTTTTCCATAAGATGTTGAATAACGCGCGTGAAATGTAACGCGTATTTTGATTGGTTGATATTTTTAGCAGAGCCCTGATTGGCTATAACATCTGTAGGAACAATTAAATCTTCCTAAGGAAGAATTAGAAATTCACAGGAAGAATTAAGATGACGCGGCTAAAAGGGCTAAAAGTCACGAATTCTTCCTTACGAACTATTAATATTCCTAAGGAAGATTTATATCTTCCTTAGGAAGATTTATATCTTCATTAGGAAGATTTAATTGTTCCTAATGAAGATATAAATCTTCCTAAGGAAGATTTAATTCTTCCTTAGGAGGATTTATATATTCCTAAGGAAGAATTCGTGACTTAAGATCCTCATGGTACGTCATACAACAACGTGTATATTGTGTCAATAATTATACCGGCTCGTAATGACATGTTCTAAATAAGATCAAATAATTAGCGTTCACGCGGCTTCTTTGACCCCATATCATCATTGTATAATTGCGTGACATTAGTATTGTAAATAATGAATACACGCTGGTATAACAATATGTTATGCGTTTTGATGTCCACACGAGTTACCGTTAGATAGTAGAATGTGTCCTTATATAAAAAGAGCATATTTCTGGTGGCAAATATTTGCTTATTCTATATCAATGTTAAACACGAGCTAACATCATAAGGTGTATTCAATTGATCACTTTTTTCAATTGATCACTTTTTTCATTATATTTTGCACGTTTACAATTGCGTTTTTTTTTTACATTTTGTTTAATGCTAATATAATGTCATTATTGCGCGTATGCAGTTTCGCTTCATTCATTTCATTGCACGGAAGAGTTAATCATCTTGTTCACTGACTTAACATATACATCGAAATTTCAAGGCGCATACATGAGCTTTAACTTGTACATGTGGACGCATCGCTACAGGCAATACAACGTTAACAATGCGATACGACAGGCGAGGGACCCAACTTTAAAATGGTATCAGTCTCATCACAGTTCGATTATAAAAACAAGCAATTGCCAGATATGTGTGTGATATTGTTATCGATAACGATGTTCATTGAAGTCATGACAATGCAGATGAACGAGGGCGCGTTTAATAAGTTCTAAATTTAGTTGTGCAATTTTTCATAGACAAATGTAATAAATGTTGTCTCTACACTGCAGAGTAACGATAACGCGTGTAACAAGTGCGTGGCTCAGTTTGAAGATTACACGCCCCTAGCTACCGCAAGTGGCTTTACACGATTATTTCAAGTTAACAATCATCATTACAATTATTTATAACAAACATTAACTGTCAAGTAATTCATCTTTAATTTTATAATGGTCGTACACACAATCAACAGTATAGCAAATGCATATTGCCATTTTTGTATTATAACTGTATGACCTTTACCACAACATGTATAATGCCATAGCATGTTATGTTAACAAAATTTAAATATGTTAAAGTTAAATCGCAGGTTATTAACAGTTACAATAAATATTAAGGTCAATTTAAAGTGAATGACGCTTGTTATACATGTACGTCATTGACGTTTCTTAATGAACCTTATGTGTGACGATGGCGTAAGATAACCGTTTTCCCAAGATAAAATGAATATAAACGGTTGCTACTTGGGTTCCTAATATAAAATTAATTGGAAAAATGGGGTTTCATTTTAAGTAAATCATTATTGGAATATTACCTGCAAGTGTCGCATTAATATAGCGCTAAATTTCATATAATGACTGAAACAAAGCTAAGCATATTTTTATGTTTTTATTCATGAAAGAAAGTTACAAAGAAACATGCACAATATTTCTGTTTTTGTTGTTGAACATACCGCTTAATTTTGAAAAAAAAAACTGTGTTTTTTTTTAGAAATTCTTCGTTACTGTATGTACATAGATAATGTCGTTTTTTTCAGAACATATGGATGTTTTGTATCCAGTATCTTGATTGAATCATTAATGATCTTTTAAGAAGATATTGGTTTAATTTTGCATAACGTGTTGACAGTCCTTTTTAAAAGCATAGTGTTTATTTTACTTCAATAATAACTTTAGATAGCGGTATATGTATAATGCCAAAAACTTAGTTATTTATAATGTTCGTGTTAACTGAGTTAAACAATTAATTAGATGTACGTTGTATGTTTGCCGTGACCTTTTCAAATCAGCAAACTTATTGTTAACTTCTGCTGATTTATTTGTAGAGTTCGGAAGATTGGCGCTACAACATGCATATTCTGCAAACAAAAACTAATAAAAAGCTTCGTAGGAAGAACGAAATTGGTTTCGTAAAACTCTAACTGCTAAACTTTTGTGATCGGCTCACGAATTCCGTAAAACATAATAATAATAATTCGGAAGAATGTTTGCAAACACAAACATATTTACGGATAAGGAGACCACTAACTGGTTCAAGGCGTGCATAGCTCTCACTGTAACGAAAGATGGTCTTTCTTCCTTTGTTGAAAGCGAGTTACAAAAGATCCAGACGACCGTTGGTAGAAGTTGCGGAAACTGTTCTATTGAAAAACTGCTGTCATGCCCTACAAATGGTATTTGTAAGAAGAAAAAAGGAAATACATGCATATTTCACCAGTCACAGCAACCCCAGAATTGCAAAAGTTGTGATCAGGTAAAACAAAATATCACATCGTTACATAGATTTAATGGACCTTCTTGGCGTAATACTCAAGCGGAACGATGGGCTACACAGCCGTGGGAAATCGGTAAATGCTTCCTCCCTCCAGATGGTTACAGCGGAGTTTCCTCGGTCCAAGAATCCGACTTCAATGGCGTTATAAGCATAATGCTGAACTGCACACATTTCCAGACATGCCTCTCTTCCTCGTGTCTATTGCCCCCACCACCTGATAAGCAATGTCTGTTAGAAAAGGTAATGCAGAGTTTCGGTATTGATAAGTTTTGACGCGTTATTGCATGTGATTTATAACTCAACAATCTATAAAATTATGTATTATCCTCTGTAAAACATTCTTTTACAATATTATAAAGTTTAGTTTACTTTAAACTAAATTATAAAATATATTATGTAAATGTATTTAAAGTTATTCAACAATGTTCGGTACACATGTTTTCATAGCTTGCACTGTTGTGTGATTCCTTACTGTACTATACCGTAGGTTCGTCAGATAGGTCGAGATATACGTCACACATCCGACTGTAAAGTGTCAGATGCTCATCTTCAGGATTATTTTCAAACACTGTCAACGCTACTAGCTGATCCAAAGTGCTTATTGAATGACCCATCGGCAAAAATATCGAAAACAAAACTAGGGGATGTACGTATTCATTTGCCGTTTTCGGAATGTGTTTCAGTCGTTCGAACTTATTCTTAATTAAACACACATTTTGAGAACAGTGCACTTACGCGTTTAAAAGATTTCATTTAATTGTTTTACATCATATATTAAGAGTATGCTATAGAAACTATATATTTTCTTAAATGCTACTATAAGGTCTCCATGAATTATGTGATTTTGTTTCAATACAAAATGTGTCATATGTGTGCATTAACATATAATCATCGAAATAATTGCAACTAAAATACTAATCATGCATTTAATAAAAAAGAAATGCATAGGCAATAAAATGTCATACAAATCCCTGTTGTATGCATTTATAATCTCTTCCGTCTCAATAAACCCTAGATATTGTAAACAAATAATAATCACGGTCCAGAGTACAAACAAATCTTTGACAGTGTATACGTGTAATTTTGATTCAGCAGATATGTTTGATGTTAAATATCATGACGTATGAGCATGCACAAACTGGTTTAAACATCTCTAAAAACATGTCTTCATATCAAACAAAACAAAAAAAAACTGTATATGCACGTTTGTGATTGAATATGGAACACGAACACGTTTGGTTATACACCTTATCAAATAAAGACAATAATATAAATGTGTAAGCCTCTTCACTTCCACAAAATAACTAAATGCATTTATATATTTTCAATTTAGTTGCAGAATGATCGTATGTCATTAAGTGAACTGGGGGAGTTGTTGAAGGAGGCCTATCGAACCCTCAAAAATGCTAACGAAGTCGGAGAACGAGTTTCTGAAGCGGCGGAACGTAAACTTGCAGAATGTTTAGAACAACTGGAGGCTTCTTTACAAGCTGGAGAACAACGCATACAAAGCAGGATAGATGATGGCAAACAACGAATAGAACAAGCGATACAGGATGGGAAACAACACATTGGAGTCAAGATACAAGATGGAGAACGATGCATTGAAAGCAAGATAGATAATGGCAAACAACACATTGAACACACGATACAGGATGGAGAAAAGCGCATAGAAGCAAAGATACAGGATGGGGCAAACCGCATAATTCAGACAAACAGTGAACAGGCGGAACAAAACTACACACGCAGCGTAGAAGGTTAGTAAACCGTTTACACGGATGTGCGTCTAGTTATTACTTTTGTGTTCGTAATATTTTTGAAATAAAAATGTTGGCAACACAATACTCAATACCATGTAGTTCTCTTATCAGCTTCTTGGTTATTGATACCCTGTGAACAAAAAGAAACTATAGAGACGCAGTATCTGAGTTTGGTTTGAGAGCATACAATTCGTATTAAAACGCGACCGTTGATATTTGTATTCTTATTTTCGTAACTCTGTTAGAGAAATAACTTGCCTAATGATTACCTGTATACGTATATTCAACCCACGTTAATAAGTATCATGTTATCTCCTGCCATATGTTTATCGGAGAATCCATTAAATGAAAGTTTACACTTATCGAGTTTATTATGTATGATAAAACATACTTCAAAAACAAACATCGGTAGAAAAGTAGGAATAACAAAAAAAAATGAACGATTAACTATTCTAGTACCTTACACATACATAGTTATAAGCTAAAACTAACATGTTAAACATATATTCCATTATAGCATAAACTCGTTTAGATATTCTACAATGTTTCACTGTTGAGGAAACGCTCAAAACCTATTATGTCCAAAATACTTCAACACATGTACATATCTTCATAATTTATTACCCTTCTGGAATTGCAAAGCAAAGCGCTTCATGCTGTCATTTTGCAATTCCAAATATCCAATATGGGGATGAAACATGTCTGTATTTCAGCCAGTAGCGTTAGAAGCCTTGTTTTGTTTTATATTGCAAGTTGGTAACATGAAAAATAGAATTGCAACTGAAACATTTATGTTTGAGTAAACAAACGAACAAAACCACCGACACAAGTTAATACTGCCCTAAGAAAGTCAAACGGCTATTGTATGATTCAATCACTTGTTTAATAACTTTGTAATTATGTGACATAATGTTAAACGAGCAGACGATTAAACAAATAAAGATCATGCGTTTTAAATGAATTTTTTCTTTAATTAAAACAAGATCCGTGAACAAAAAAACTGAAAAGGTACTTGCACGAAAATACGCAGTTAAACACCACATTATTTCGTTCTTAGCTCGACTTTTCGAAGAAAAATGAGAGCTATACTACTTGCCCCGGCGTCGCCGTTGGTAAAAGTTTTATATAAAATCAAAAAACTTTAACACTATCAAAGATAATTAATTCAAACTTAGAATACTTCTTTATGGCAACAAGACAATTGTGTATGTCAAGTTGCATAACTCTGTCAGCATTATTTTTAGAGGTATGCCCCTTTTTGCCATAACTTCTTTATTAAGGGTCAGATTTGATTCATTCTTTGACAAAACAACGCTTATCTGACAAACCACAATGAACTCCACCTAATTTTTATACAATTCCCCACGCCCCACCCCAGAATCCCCCCCCCCATTTTTTTGTGTTTTTCCTTTTTTATGCGCCCGGTAGCTGGAGGCCGTTTTATCAACAGATCTTAGCGTGATCTTACGTAAGATTCGTAGGATTTTGTCGTACGCTTATCGTGGTACTGCGAACCGTTTTATCAAATAAATCGCAGCTAAGATGTTGTAAGATTTGTGCTTAAAGCTACGACTGGGTAAGACCACTCTTAGCGTTCGTAAACCTTCGTAAACATGGCGGCCGGACGCGCTTTAGACGTTGGTCAACCAAGAGAGATGAGAATGTTTCGAGAAAGAAATTATTATCGATCTCCATGATGGAGAAATATTGATACGTATTTATGTTTGATAACTTTAAATATATTCGTTATTGATCATTCTCTGCATTAAACGTCCCAGGGAAATGAAATTTGTGATGTTTCGATAATTAATTCGTTAAATAGGTAAGTATTTAGTCATCTTTATTAAATTTCTATCAAAGCAGATGTTTTATGGTTTCTTTTGAAGTAAAACAGTTCATTTGTCTTTAAATATTGAATGTTAACGGGTAAACTAAAATTCGGATAGTTCTCATTTCGGACGCTGCTATACAAGTTAGTTGTCGACGCAATATCCTGATATGCCTTTTGCGCATAAAGTTTTGAAGTTTTTTTCTATCAAATGAATTATAAATAATGCACTGTATAATGTCTGCAATATCAACCCCAACGATTATAAGTCATAAACTTTGCAATCCCAACATTTAAATATCAATGTTCTGTCAAAATTAGATTAATGAATTGTACAGTAATATATACAGTAGCTGAGCAACATAAATCTCACACTGCACGGTGAGATGCGAGGTAGCAAAGTTATATTCTGATCTAGTTACGCTCTTGCCAAAAGGCAATAATATTTTAATGACCCTGTATCACACTGTACAATGTCACATGTCAGTCAGAAGTGGCTTAACTAATAGTGTTTAATCATAAAACATGTGAATTAAATACATGCCCCGATCATTCAACAAAGTTAGTGAAACACATTTCACATATTAAAGTATAGTTTATTTGCAGGTTCATTGAGATTGTGTCAAAATGGCTTGGGTCAACACACACGACGCCTCTGTCTTTGTCCGTGGTTTGAAGGTATGACAATAAATAATGTGCTTTGATGGATATACCATTAGAGGGACTATGACTAGTATTGGCTAGAAAAAAGTTATGATGATGCAAATATTTTATTTTTTACATCAATGCATTGCACATAACTAAAATATAATGTGTTTAATGTGCATACCTAATTTTACTTTTAATTTCTTTCAACAACATAAAAGATTCAATTATATTTCTGTATGTGTATACACACTGTATCAACACATAAAATATGCATATCAATGTTAAATTTATAATTTAAATGAATTTAAGATTGCGTTAAGCTTGCGAGCATCCTATAGCTACCTTCATAAACCGTTTAACCAATGATTGTTCCAACTTAAACTTAGCTTATTATAAATTTGTTATTAGACTTTTCTGGAAGAAAACCACAAGGGACACCTACTGGGGGACTCCGGCTATCAACAATAGGTACAACAATGCCCAGTCAAGTGTATTGTGGTTGAGAGGGCTTTTGGACTGCCAAAGAGTAGATTTAGGTATGGAAACCCACTACATGTATGTTTATTTAGTTCAAAACAGTTAAACACATTCAGTTAATCATCATAAGATACCATTTAATAAGCACAAAATAAATCTCCCCACAAAATATTGGATAAAATGTTTGATGCTTTATGCCTTTAATAATCTTTAGAGCATAATTGTAATGGTCACATCTACATCATAACAATTAAGTAAACGTACACCGTGGGAAGCCTTAAGCATTGCACCTGTTCGTCCTCTGTGTTTGTCTGTTCATCTGTGGATGGATTTTGCATACCAGCAACTGCTGAATGACCTGTATGTGTAAATGAATTGTAGCTGTACGCACATGTGTAATTAAATTTGTTTTGTTATTTGTTTTCAAGTTTTGAGCATATATACACAAGTTGTTTGTACTGAAGAAATTTGTCTTTTAATGACTGATGGACTTGTTTGTGTATCTCAATGTGACATGGGGGCATCAGTGAAGGAGACACATGTAGTTTAAAAAACATTTGATACAGATTTTAAAGTTGCTTTCATATGCATGTGCATGTGTTGATTAAAATAGATGCCGTAGATTATTGCAAATTTTGTTTTATGAATTTATTTCTTTTCCCATTTTAGTCTTAAATTTAATTAATATCTGATGTTAATCAATTAAATAAAATGCATAATAATCATTAGTATTGATAATAAATTGGATATTTTAATTAAATCACTAGTAAATATTGATTGTTATTCTCTATCGACAGGTGTCTACATAAAACTGGCAGTTGTTTATTCATGAGACATGATGAGTGATGTCAAGCAGTGGCTGCATGAATGCGCCTGCACAACTTATGCATAGATTAGCAGGTGCCACTGCCTGAACAGCTTACTGAGGCACAGGAAGTGGATGAGGTTGTGCACAGTCCACAACAAGACCAAAATGCAGCCTATATGGACAACAAATCATTAACTTATTAATGTAGTTGCTGTTTTGTGCTCACATGTGCACGAAGTGCTATAGGTGAGTCATTGTGGTCTGTCTATGTTCGGCGACATGTGTTAATATTCGATATTTGACTCTTTGTTGATGAAAGATGGCCATTATGTTTCTGCTTATGATTAACTTAATAAGTTAATGATTTCTTGTCTATGAGCTGCTGCATTTCGGTCAAGTGTGGTCAACATCTTTGTAAAAGTGTGGATATTTACAATTTCTGCTGTTCTTTTGTGGATTTTTTGTCATTAAAGACACACTTTTTACAATATTCATTTATGCAATGCGTACGATGATTACATGTTTCCTTTATATTATAACAAAGTGAAAATAGAATCTACTCCTTTATTTAATTATCTTTGTAACATAACAATACAGGGTTTTCTCCAACAACTCTACAGCTAGAACAATGAAGTGGAACACTATCTGAAAATGAAATCATTTTATGTTAATAAAATTTGTATTTGTAAGACAAGTGATGAAATAAAAGGTTAACATTGTAACATAAAGAGATGTGGTTTCTGTTTGTTCTTTAAAGAGCATGTACTGTGTATACTGCACATCAGACAAGGTTCTGTTGGAACTAATAGTTTCATTAAAAAAAATCTTGAGAATGAATTGTATCATTTATGTTAAGATGGATTGTTGATTCATTATTAGACATTCATGATCTACAAATCAAAAGTTAATCTTTCATTTTCATGGAACTCACATCTTTTTTTTCTTACTTGCTCAAATGACTGGGCCTCACATGCGCAGTTTCGTGGATTTCCTATAATGATTATATTTGAATGAATAGGACTCGTAAAATAACATAAGTAATCCAATATGTTATTTTAGCTTATGTATACTCGTTAATTCATTATGCTCCCCAAAAATTTTTGGGGAGAGCATATTGTCGTCGCTTCGTCTGTCCGTCCGTCTGTCCGTGTGTCCGTCCGTGCACAATTTTTGTCCAGGCTATTTCTCAGCAACTTATGACCGGAATTCAATGAAACTTTATGGGAAGCTTCACTACCAAGAGAAGATGTGCATATTATCAGTGGGTTTTGGTCGGATGATTTTTCACAGAGTTATTGCTCTTTGAAATTTTCCATTAACTGTACATATAGTGCAATTCTTGTCCGGGCTATTTCTCAGCAACTAATGACCGGCATTCAATGATACTTTATGGGAAGCTTCACGACCAAGAGGAGATGTGCATATTATCAGCGGGTTCTGGTCAGATGATATTTCACAGAGTTATGGCCCTTTGAAATTGTCTATAAAAAAATTATTGTTCCCCCCAACTACTGTACATTCAAAACTTTCCTTTTATCTGAATATATAGCGCAATATTGTGACAAAAAAAACTTTGGGGAGCATCACCCGTCTCCGACGGTTTCTTATTTTTAAATAGCATGTATTTAATAAATCACCATAATAACTTTTTATATGAGTCGTGCTCTGAGAAAATTGGGGTTAATGCATGTGCGTTAAGTGTCGTCCCAGATTTGCCTGTGCAGTCTGCACAGGCCAATCAGGGACGACACTTTCCGCTTTTATTATATGTTTCGTTATAAGAAAGACTCTTCTTAGCAAAAATCCAGTTTAGGCAGAAAGTTGTCCCTGATTAGCCTGTGCGGACTGCTAATCTGGTATGACACTATGCACATGCATTAAACCCCCTTTTCACAGAGCGGGACTCGTATGTAAGTATACGCAATGTTTTTATTTTGGTATTTTGCAAAATTACTTGTATCTAACGATAAATATTCACTAATAAATATGGACAATCGATCTTTATGAGCTGTCATACATACAAACATATACATTCAATGACAAAGATATTTGAATATTATGCATGTATTACAATGTGAACTGTATCTGTAACCAAGTTACTTCATAAATAACGATATTTATGTCACAGAATTAATTTGTGATTATGATAACTTTGTTAAACCTTATTTATTTTATGTGTTTTGTAACATTGACACACCTACATGAATAAATGTGCTAACATTATACTGTGTACTTGATTAATTATCTTACCAACTTTTGTTCAACTGATGCGATGGATGAGATCTCATCATTCACACATGGTTGTTGTTGTGCGTCTGAAAAGAAAGTTCATAGTGTTCAAATTCAAACATTCCACAGTTGAACGAAAAAAGTGATGAATAAATACCAAATACCTAAATATAAGAAATAATTATGGTAAATAAATGTCATAATATGTTGTTTTTTTCATACATGAATTGGACTGGAATGTGTCAATAGAAAACAGCAAACACACAATACACAACAATGATTATTCCTAATGATTATCCTGTGCAAATTCATTATAAATGTTTTTATGTATTATTATGTGTGATTTCATTAGTTAATATACCTTAATGTCCGTCCATTTCTTGATAACTTTGTCTATCTTGGGGCTACACAATCAAATGCTGTTCACTCTGAAATTGAGTGATAGTTTTCAGGTTTTTGTTTACAATTGAAAATTAATTATAAAGCTATGTACACTGGGTAATACAGTAAATTCTATGCCAAAATAAATGTACAGTAGGTATCTGTATATACTATCGCGGTGGTGTAGTGGATGAGGTGTCCGCCTAGCGATCGGGAGTTCGTGGGTTCGCTCCCTACTCGAGGAGCATTCTCATTATTTCCTTCATAGACACCAAGTACTGGTTTTTCCCAGGAAACGGACTCGACAGTGTCCATATCTGCCTATATCGGCCTTCATGTAAAAGTCAGCAATTGACTGTAGGAAGTACGAAGTAGAAAAAAAGTACGAAAACAAATATACAGCGAAAGAAGAGATGAGAATGTTCCTTGAAAAGAGAGATACATTTACTCTAAAAACAAACATAACAATAAATGGTTTACTTCAAATGCGGGGCATAGAAATAATGTATTGATTGATACTCGAATACTCTTCTGACAAAAACATTAGATATAAACACACAATAACGATTTTTCATTTTAAAGGCTGACAGTTCCAAACGCGGGAAAATATTATTTCGTTATAACAGTACTTGCAACTAGAATTTAGAAAATGAATACATAAATTAAATGCATAAAACATTTCGATTCTTTGGTGTAAAATGATGAAATGAATTAAATAAAAACTCAGTATCAATTACGAGACAAATTGACAGACATAAACGCTACAATATTTGAAGACATGAGTCATGATATTCCTACATTTAGTACTACTATTAGTAAATCATAACTATCATTAACTAATTGCCTCTGTTTACGTTGTCGGCCATGTTGTTTTGCTTTTTCGACATAAACGCGGGAAATCGTGTGAGGTTTTTCGACTTGTTCGCGATTTTCCAGATCGTACGCTTACATGGCTTAACTAAAATCTTAGCTGCGACTCGATACTTACGACGGCGTTCATAAAACGGGTATTAGCGGATCGTAAATGAAATCGTAAGTCAAGGATTTAAGATAAGATCCGCTAAGATAAGATCTGTTGATAAAACGGCCTCCAGTTGAACTGTCCGTCAGTCTGTGCGTCCATCCGAAAACTTTAACATTTGCCATAACTTTTGCAATAGTAATGATAACAACTTGATATTTGGCATGAATGTGTATCTAATGGAGCTGAACATTTTGAGTGGTGGAAGGTCGCCCTTCAAGGTCAAAGGTCAAATATATGGCGTCTGTCCGTCCGTCCGTCCGAAAACTTTAACATTGGTCATAACTTTTACAATATTGAAGATAGCAACTTGATATTTGGCATTCATGTGTATATCATGGAGCTGCACATTTTGAGTGGTGAAATGTCAATGTCATCCTTCAAGGTCAAAGGTCAAATTTGGCAATATAGAAGATATCAATTCAAAGTTTGGCATGCATGCGTATCTCATGGAGCTGCTCATTTTGAGTTGTGAAATGTCAAGGTCAAAGGTCAAGGTCAAAGGTTAAGGACAAAGGTCTAATTTTGCAATATTGAAGATTGCAACTCGATATTTGGCATACATGCGTATCTCATGGAGCTGCACATTTTGAGTGGTGAAAGGTCAAGGTCATCCTTCAAGGTCAAAGGTCAAATTTTGCAATATTGAAGACAGCAACTCGATTTTTGGCATGCCTGCGTATCTTATGGAGCTGCATATTTTGAGTGGTAAATAATCAATGTCATCATTCAAGGTCAAAGGTCAAATTTGGCAATATAGAAGATAGCAATTCAAAATTTGGCATGCATGCGTATCTCATTGAGCTGCTCATTTTGAGTTGTGAAATGTCAATGTCATCCTTCAAGGTCAAAGGTCAAAGGTCAAATTTTGCAATATTGAAGATAGCAACTCAATATTTGGCATGCATGCGTATCTCACGGAGCTGCATATTTTGAGTGGTGAAAGGTCAAGGTCATCCTTAAAGGTCAAAGGTCAAATTTTACAAGATTGAAGATAGCAACTCGATATTTGGCATGCATTTGTATCTCATTGAGCTGCACATGGCTTTAAAGGGGCGCAGTAGAGGGCATTGTTGGTCACAAACACAGCTCTTACAACACTTACAACACTAACCTGACATACCAGAATCGAATCCACCCAAACCATCCCCCAGGCCCCACCCCAAAATCCCTGCCCCGAATATTAAATATTTTTTTCTCTTTTTTTTCTTCTTATTTTGGAAATATCATCTAATAAATGACCACACACCCACATTATTCCCCCTCTCCACCCCCACACACAAATATTTTTTATTCCGAAACATGGTAAAAAAACACAAGTATTTATTTGTATTATTTTATTTTTGAAAGATCATCCAACCATCACACCTAAGCTATCGCTATCAAACTTGAAATATAATCTTAGTAGTTTGTTTTATGTCTTTACAAACTTCAATAGATTGTGGAAAATATACCTGAACTCAGAATCAACTATAATTTACCACTTCTTTAAAACAAGCGATCAATGTGTGTAATTATGGTCCTCTTCCATTTAGAATATGACTATATTACCTTGACCTTATTGAATATGAACAATTTCCCCATTATACTGTCACTCGAAAAGTCGAGCGCGCTGTCGTCTGACAGCTCTTGTGTAATGAAATAACCAGTACCTATATTTTAATTTAAATTATGAACGGAGAGCCTTTACCAGTACCACATATTTGATGAAAACAAAATACTATATTCACCAAAACATAACATTTTCAAGTGTTTATAATACAACGTTTACTTTAGTTAGTGATTATACACAGAACATTTGATACTTCAACAACTGAATGATACACACATCTTATATATCAAATAATTGTTTTGTTACACTTCAGAGGTCCGTCCGTATTTAGTTCGCCATTGACGAGGTATTGCACCACACCTAACTTCAATTTTGTGTTTACATATTTTAAGACTTATCATGGTTTGATGTGTATTCTTAACATTATAAATTTCATCGCTAATGCTTTTGCGTATTCATAACATAATAAGCTCGACACGTCATAAAATACATTGAAATAATACTGAAAGGGGCTGATACACATTATATTATCTCGTTTATCAGGAAACACACAGCACATTCTCCTGAAAATAGGTGTATTGATAAAGTGATTAAGTGGGCCGGCAGGTGTTTCGTTCAGAATTATTATAATTCATTAAGTAACGTTGATAAGACGCTTACGCTAATATTGCACCACATTACACGCATTAAAACTATACTATTGCAGTACATGTATAAACTGTATTATACATGGTTAGGTATTTTGTGCCAAACCCTTAACTATAGGAAAAAGCTGGTTGTAGTTTTAAAATCAAGTCTTTAAATGAGCTTTAAAGAAAAAGGAGTTAAAAGTTTCGAATTCGTCATTACATGAATTACTAGACATAAACACGCGTCGTACAACACAAAAATCGTGATTTATGTTATATATTACTGCAAACATGCACACAAATTGTTTATGATACGAGCAAATGATTTTTTAACATCCAAAACCTTGAGATTCAAGAAATTAAATAACAAATTTGTGGACGGTTTTGCTTTAAAAACTTTTTTATTTTGACGTCTACGGTATTGAAAAAAAACACCGACGAGAGCACAAAAAGAAACATAAAAATAAAGTGGCTTAGCGACTGAAAACATCCGCTACTCCTTCGCGAAAAGCAAGAAAACGACAAAGTCTTGTAAATAATTTCTAACTAACCTGACTTTTACCCAGTAAGCTCCAGGCTACGCATGCCCCCCCCCCCCCCAAACCCTGAATAATATTGTTCGCCATGGCGTTTGTGCTTTTAAAAAGACAGTTTAGTTAGCACGCATATTCGCGGATTTCACGAAATGTAAATAAATTCAAGGCGTATAATGGAACTCTATTGTCACACGTTACGGTCACATAGGAAAAACCGCAGAAGGTATGCCACAATACCGAGATAAACCACGGAATCCTTGCAAATTGGTGTTTCAATCCAATTATGTTGACGTAATGAACTTGTGTCGTCTAAATGTCAGTAACACATGTCTGTCTTGATATGTGTGATTGGTTGGTATTTCGCAGGAATGTAACCGTTTGCGGGAAAGAAATGTATTTAGCACGGTGATTTTGTAACTCGTTATTGGTTAGCATTTGAATACCCAATATCGAGTTGGATTTTATCGATCAGTTGTACAATTATCTATTCAATATCAATTAATATCATCCAATGAGCATGCTTCATATGTACCACGTTACCGTCCAATATATTCCGGTATTGTATCCAAAACGTCTGTATTTTTGCCATATTGGACAGTAAAATACACGTGCACTAAGCAATTTTATAACGTTAAAAGCCGTTACCGAGAAAAAATATCCGAATGTACAATAATCGATTCACACAGGCGCTTGTCTTGAAAATAGCATAGAGGCAATTAAAGCGTCTGTTTACTGGGAAGCGTTTCATGGGTTATCGTGCTGCGAATAACGATTATACATGCACATTGCAGCATTAAAATCGAACAAAAAGCTTACATGTAATTAAGCGATATAGACTAAAAAGCATATGAGGCGTTTTAACTGTAAAATAAGTGATATATTTGTGCTCGTCCAAATATATATCCGTATTGTACAGTGAAACGGCTAATGACCTATACTTATGTTTATATATTTTGCTTGCTATTCACTACAATGTTGAATACATAATACCCGACTAGATATCGAAACATAGATGCATTTGCGATGATCATGTTTTTTTCCGAATGCTTAGTCCAAAGCTAATATTCGCCTATTTGTATCCTCACTATGCCAGTTAACCTTAGTTTTAACATTATTTTTAAAATGATCATATCGGTGTGTCCGTTATAAGATTTTTTTTAAAATCGATTCAAGGATAGGTTTGCTTTTGATTTGATATTCACTTGTTTTTAAATTAAATTCAAATGAATAATAATGATATGTGTTAATAAAATAGTGTATTGGCAAAACTTACATGCACAGATCGGTTGATAGAAACTAACAGATAATTAAATTATTAAGTATTTTACAGATGGTAATTATTTTTATGATTTCCAGAAATGCTCGGAGCTTTGATGATACATTACGACAGAACACTTAGTCATTTTCCATCCTCGCCATTAAACGACTGGTGTCATGCACGTTTAGACGATGTTTATATGCCTCCGTACATGCTACTGATGGAAAAAGACAAAGGATCCTTCAAAAAAACTGAAACACAAATTACGAAATACCAAAATGTGTTAAACCAGCAGACGTTTATTCAAGGTGAGGCAGGATCGGGCAAGTCCTCTTTCCTTGCTAAGTTAGTCATGGATTGGTGTGGTATCGCAAAAACAACGCAAACACGCGAACCGGTGATGATACAAGAAACAAATTATGCTGAATCTGATACTCGAGCGAAAAAGTCAACCTTCTTTGATGATTTAACGTCGTTAAAAAGTTACAAGTTTGTATTCTACATAACATTGAGGGATTCGGTTAAGGTGTTTGAAATTTTACAAATGATAAGAGAACAACTAATTGACGAGATATACTCATCTCAGGAAGATCGTGAGAAGGCTTACAGACTAGTGAATGAGATCATGAAACATGAACGTTGCTTGGTTCTACTTGATGGTCTAGATGAGTGGAAAAGTCCTGATGATCGTCACCATCTACCGACATTGGTAGCAATTCATACCCAGTGTGATCTTGTAATAACGACTAGACCTTGGAAATTGGCGGAAGCGAAAATTCCTGACTCAAAGGTTGAAACATTACTGCATCTAGAAGGAGTTAATGAACCTTTTGATGTGAGCCTAAGAATCTTGCGTTGTAGGGAAGATTGCACAAATAGCGAGGATGTGAAAAATAAACACTCTGCATTTGTATCATATGTTTATAGAAATCATCTTTGTGACTTACTAGCCTCTCCGATGTTGTTGACTTTAATTGTACAAGCGTGGGTAGAAGGGACAGAACTAAAGGGCAATAAATGTCAGATATACAGTCTGTTACTCGAAAGTCTTTTTAAAAAAGCTAACAGTGAAGAAGACCATTTTCATAAAACACCTTTCCCCTGCTTAAAAGAGACGCGATACATAAAGCCGAACATCGAACACTTCAATCGTTTTTCTGAAGCGGCATTTCATTTATTGTTTTCAGAAAAAAAAGAAAATTCCCTTGTATTTGGCATTGAACAATTAACACAATACAAGTTATACGAACGAAAAGACTTTGCACTGAGAACTGGCATTTTATCAGCTACACGAAAGGCATCTACATTGAGATCGTCTTCATCATTCTCTTTCGTCCATAAAAGCGTACAAGAATTCCTAGCTGCCTATTATATCGCCTGCAACTGTCATGTCATTGATGAGGTCATTTCCGGATATCTAAAACGCCACGAGAATTCCTATGAGGATATATATGAAGTTCTGATATTTTTATGTGGACTCAATATATCAGCAGCGAATGAACTATCGATTTTGATGAATAACGCTGCTTGTGATTGCAATAGGTTCCAAAAAATCATTTTGGACGGTTACAAAGAGGCGGTAGCTAATGAGCAGGATGGTATACGTCTTGCACTCAGTCACTTTGAGATCTACGGCCATAATATAGGAGAATTATACAATATCTGGGCGAGTAACCCCTCTGTTGTAAGGTCGTTCGATATGGAACTGTATGACTACGTTATCACCGAGATGAATACAAGTGTTGACGATGATTACACCGAGAGCCCAAAACCAGACAAGCATAATTCTACTACTGAAAGCAGCAAGATAGCATCGCGTATTGAGTTCGACCTTTCGTCATGTGACGAACTGACAGATATACGCATTGCTACTCAAGCATCATGTGGGATTTGGATCAAAGGTAATCTATACATAGAGTTTTATTTTCTTCAACCGGATGTATTTATTTTAGTTAGCGATGCGCTTGTCAATAACTGCATCACATACTGATACACATGTTTAACATTTAACCATACATAAACTTTCGTTCGATGTATGCATTAAGAACCAGCTATATGTTTGCTAGTATCCCCCTTTACAAATCTAGACGATCAGCTCTCATTAAAGTTTGCATGCTAAGCCACGTATTTCGCAATGCATTTGAAGGTGATCCAAAAAATAATAATCAGGATATTGTTCTACAAATCTCATTACATGATGCTAGCTAGAGAGAAGCCGTAACAAAACAAATGCTGAAAATAACTATTTTTTTACATGCCCAACTATTTGAAAGTTTGTAATATTTGCGTCGAAACCTTCGATCGCGGGACTAAGAAACTGCAGTACTTACCTATGACAGATGTACAGTGGGGTTAGGGAAGTTATTTCGAAACAAAGGGTTACTAATCTGAAAATCCTTTTTTTAGGGATTAATCTCTTACAATCCACTCTAGGATTTGTGAGTTTTTCTTGGGGGGGGTGAAAACGGATTGTTTGGGATTGTTAAGGCTAAATAGGGATGTCGGCAGTCTGCAAATAAGAATGGGTGAAAAGGCGGAGTTAAGAATGCGAGCTTTTACTATTACTGCGCGTATGTAGGGGTTAAAAGGAGGATTTATTATCGCGAGCTACAGTAAAGCAAATATCTATCAATAAACACATATTGGAAACACCGATTTGGACCAAAAATAGTAAAGGAAATTTGCGTGGCGAAAACGAGATCTTTATCACGTGACATCAATCGTACAGTCGCTAATCTCCCTTTGTTATCTGGCGTTATCATGCGCTACGGAGCCTTTCCACCAGCTTGTTCCAATAAACAGAATTTCATCGCTTAGCATAAAAGGATAGAAAACATGTGATACATTTACAAAACGTTTCGATATTTATAATAGCGTTGATCAATTAAACTCGATTTAAAAATTAAACATAACATATTTGAAACAAAATATGTGTATCTGAACCAACATTTAGCAACACAATGTTAATAATAGTGTTTTAGGCCAAGTACACCTTTCAATTGCCTAACAATTAATTATTTCTATTTGAAAATAATGAATAAAGTATAAAGGTGATATCCAAATATGTTAACATGAATATTTTCACAGGTATTAAATATTAATATTTAGAGAGATTTCAGACCGAGTTAGACTAGAAAAAGCATATATCTGCATTCGCCTAAAACACAATTGTTTCTTTAAAAATATTGTTATCATTATAAAGGTAATATAGAAATGGTCAAGATTAAGGCAACATGTTATGTTTTTTTATGTTAACGTTAAAAGCCTCTGATATATTCATTAGCGAATCTTTGTAAACTTCCAGGCCGATGCTGATTTTCTTATTGAGTAGTACATTTGCGCCATTGCCTGAAACGTTATTGTTTGTTTATAAATATTGCTGATTTACGTATCTTGTTTAAGGTTCTATAAAATATTTGAGCCTTAGATTGTTTTGTTCATTTTAACGCGAACAATCACGGAGATATGCATTAGTGAATATTTCTAACATTTCTTGTCAATGAAGAGTTTCGCACTGAAAAGTACATATTGCCCTGAGCGTAACTATTTTAAAACTAACATATCAATTAAGAAGTAAATGAAGAAGCTATAACCGAAAAAAAATACTGCGATGCTAGCGTTTCCGATAGCCCATATCGCAAATATTGATTAAATCTTTTAGCTTGCGTTTTAAGTTGAGAATGTAAAAGAAATGGCGATTAGAAAACAAAAACAAGTTTTCTCTATAAATGTATCAATATAACCTTCTTTAAAAGAGCACTCGGTACCTATTTATGCGCGAAATTGCAATAAAAACCATATGGGGTAATAGATAATCAACTGTTTATAGATAGCTTGACGCTCTATAAAATATTCAAGCCACATTACAGAGTTATGTATGCAGACTCATATGCTTCATGAGAAATTCTCAGGTAACGTTCAAGTCGCCGAACAGTGAAGATCACCGTTTAATCGGCTCCAAGCATGCTTATGAGGGCGGTGTTAACTGGCAACTAATAATTTTAATTGACATCGGTAAACCGGTAAACAGTACATTAAAGACGATGCCGGGCGTCCACATCATCATCACACATTTTAACTGTAAACAATTTGTGTAAACATACTGTCAAAGCTTTTGACTTATGACGAAAATTTAATCACAAATGGTGAGCAATAAATGATTTATGGCGAGCAAATTGTGAAAACGATAACATTCAATAATTTTACGCGGTAGCAAATTTATTCCAGTACATGGATTCGTGTTTATTACCATGTCTATTTATGGAACTCATTTACACCATATTTTTACAGGCAAGCGATACAATTTGCTGCTTCAAGTCCATTTGTACGCATATACAGTGTTTTCAATTCAATGTACGCCATTTTAAACCCGTGTTTTAATAAGAGCGCGAAATGTTGCTGTCGTCTTTCAAGTTCCATGCGTGATTGTTGCAAATTACCATGCGCTGTAACTAAAAAAGAAGCTACGCGAATATCAATACATGTAATATTTTATAATGAATATTTTAAATTGGAATACTGCATATAATGGAAAAGTATTGACCATTGAAATCAGAGAAAAACGTACGTCAAAGTACGATTAATACATTGCAGAAGATGTATTTTAAAGAGTCAAAAAGCAGCAGACTACGTATTTTGACAAGTGCGTTGGTACAAAAGTATAGACAATCCCAGTATCGATAAATTGACCGCCGCCATATTGGCTATAACGTTACCCGCGGCCATTACGGTACTGAAGAATCTGGTAGACTACAGCGTTCAAAGATCTAAAAAATACCAAAACTTTGAGACATTTATGAATTATATTTCACATCGTTAAAAAATAAAAGTTAGATTTCTAGCATATGTGTCTCTAAAACAATATTCAGTGACAACATGTTTAAGGCCGAAATAGCTGTGTGTTTTATATACTCCTTTCAGTAATGCCTTTGCTTAAAACACAGTTATTTCTTTTTTGAATGTTATTATTCGCCTATAAGATTGAAGGTTATATCATCATCTAAAGTCGGCAGTAAACTTTGTGATTTATAGCGTTAATAGCTCCGGGGATATTATTTAGCGGAACTTTTGAAAGATTTTATTTCCGAGTTACATGATTTTATTGAAAATCTGCCTCTGTTTAAAATTTCTGTATAAAAACTAAATCAGGAGATACTCATTAAGAATATTGATTAGATTCAAGACCGATGCAGACTTTTTTCATGAATAATGCATATCTATTGTTCTAAACATGTATTATTTCGTTACGAATATTTTTCATTTAAATCTAATTTTATAGGTAATGCAAAAAACTATGGCCAAAATAAAGTTTGTTACTTTAGCTAAAATTGGTCCGGAATTATTGATAAGCGAACTCGGTACTTATTTGGGTAGATGCTCACTTTTTTTATTAAAAAGCATCTGGTTAAGACTAAAACTTTATTTTTTATATTAATATTATTATTTAATATTCGCTTCCAAGCTAAAACACAATATCTAGCCGGAAATGCATTTTGTGAAATTTGTTATTTTACATGAACGGGTACAGGATATATTAACGGTAATTGGCGCAAAGATCTATTAATACAGACGTTTCCTAGATCTTTCTAGATCTTTATTTAGCGAAAATGTGTAAGATGTCAAAACATGGCAGTTTTTTTTCTTGACAAGTACATATCTGTTGTTGTGTTATTCTCACTGTTAACTTTACTGATTTCTTGCTTTATTATATTTTATTTATAAAATATAATGTTACTATTAAAGTGTTCAGCATGACGCATATGAAACCTTAAGTTAATTTAAATAGTAACAATAAAGTTCTATACATTCCAATAACGTATTAATTTCTTAATTAAATTTTCATTTTAGAGTTTAGATTTAAAACAAACACTTAAAACTCGAACATAAAAAGTGAATTTTTTCTTTGTTAATTACGGATTGTCAAATTTAAGCAAGATAAATGGTCTTGAAAAATTATCTTCGATCAAGGCACAAAAATCATTTCCTCAGTGGGAGACGATGTCCTAGGGTCAATTAAAAGTGTTAATTGGTATGTCTGTGACACCACATTCTACACATGTGTAGATACCGTTATTAAGATAACGTACCATGCGTCACCTTCAAATTACATGTTAAATGACAATCAAGGCCTTATTCATGCTGAGTTATATGACTCTTAAAAATGCAGATGGACCTTGTTTCTTTTAATCACCAAATAACTGATAAAATCATATTTATTTAAAGAAAAACGAACTATTATACGATGATCAGATCGATAAAAGAAACTATTTAATTCTTCAAATATATTTAATATAATCGCTTCACTTCCTGTAATTGTTCAGATACCTATACAAATATAAAGGTAGCAATACCGTTATTCAGTACCGTCATGGCGGCGCATGCGATTATTCGGGGGCGATAATTCGGGAGTTATCGATTTCTAGGATTGTCTATTGGTGAGGCGAGGGATGGCGTTGTGGGATTACCCTATTGTCTATACATATGGTTTGTTTGATATTACAATATTCGTTGATACAAATGCATTTTTAGTAATGATTATGTTAGTCACATAAACACGTGGGTCGTCATCGTTACGCCTAAATTGGCTACTACCTATTTTTCCTTAACGCCAACCTGAGACAATTACTGTTTCACTACTGAATATCGACTTGACTACTTCATTTAAATTGAAACTCAATCCACATGAAGTAATTTAGAAGATATTTAGTAGATATTTCAGGCCGTGGCACACTTTTTGTTGAACATGATTATCTGTAATTCTTATTATGTTTCTTTATTAAGTATCATTTTAAACTTAATATTAAAACTGTTCCTGCAAAGTTCTCTTTATTTCCTAAACTGATCTATTTCTTTATATTGTTTTTTTTTATATAAATAAAGTGTAAATGTTAGATAAAACTGTAAAGAATGAAAACAATACATTAAATTTTCTTCCACTTATTACGAATGAATAATATAAGAAAACCAATAAACATTTTTAATACATATTTGTAATAGGGACGCATACACATTCTCTTCAAGGGATTTCATGTTGCCATTGTGGTATAAGAGCGTTTACTAGTATTCCTGTGACAACACATGCCGGTCATGCGTAGATAAGATTATCACGATAAGATGCGTTATCTTTCTCACTTTACTTAAAGTTAACAATCGGCTGAATGAAGTTTATTTTTGGGAGACTTTAAAGAGATTAATTCCGGAACAATATCCCTAACCCCACTGTAGACTGATTGTTATCTGATACTTTGTTCAGTGTCAAAATCAAATTATCAAATTAAATATCTGAGTCACATTAAGGCCTACTCACACGCGGATAACGATGCATTAAGTCGAATACATATACTTACTTTTTTTAATCATCTATTATTATCCCCAGTATTTAAAATCAAATATGCTCTGTTTATCATTATATTGAATATTTTTTACAGAGGTGGTAAATATTGTAGAGAATCGGATGAAGACGCTTTTCAAATTGATAATGAATTTCGATTATCGCATCACATTTTTTTTAACTCGATAGCGTCATTTGATTAAATACTTGAGCTCGATTGGTCATTGTCGGCTCGGGTACTACTTACATGGACCCCGGGTACTCTTAAATATATTTACATGTACCCCGGTTACGGTAAATTAACTTAAACGTACCCGGTCGATATTAGACTGTACCAAAGTTGTATTCCCGCCCAAAATCCGATGTCGTAAAACGCGCTACCGATTACCGTAAACGGTATTGTTTATCTTAAACAAACTTCATTAAAAAAAAACTGCTTCAACGTAAACCTGCTTTTTGAGTATGAGTTTCGATAATATATAAAGGCCATTTAACAGAAATTTGACATAAATGTGAACATGATTCATAAAAAAAAATAGCCGACAACAACCGATTTAGCGTTAAAATCCCTGGGTACGCTTTAGTATATTTACCGTGCCGGGGTACATGTAAGTATACTTAAGAGTACCCGGGTAAATGAAAGTAGTAGCCGAGCCGACAATGACCAATCGAGGAATACTATATAGCATGCAGTCGTTTACATTCCATTTTGTTATATTGACCGATACATTCCAGTACTGTCTTTTGCCAAGCTGTGTTTTAGCAGCTTTTTTTATGAACTGTACTAAAACAATGTATATTCAGGCATGTTCAATTGAAAGTGGTCATATATAGGTTGCTGCTCGCTGGCTAACTTTTGACCATACATGGTTCCACGAGATCGGAAAATGACGATTCATTATGTACTATTAAGAACATCCAAGAGCCGTAGACTATTGGAGGATTCTTTTTGTTGGCCTAGCAAACTAGCGCTGGTTTTTGTGTTATTCATAATGCATTTATTATCTTGATTGACGCTAAACACTTATTAAAATAAACAATAATTGGTCATTAGGCTGTACATAAGAAATATGTATTAATATAATTATTAACGACAAATAAATTTATTATAATGAAATTGTGAGGACTGATTAATGTAATGCGTACAGTACATGTATGTCACACAAAGTTATTTTTAACTTTACCAGCGACCTAGACATGATACAATTTGATTGTACGTATTATTTTCGATATTCTATCAAATGAACACTCACACACACACACATGATACGAGTTAAAAGAATTATTCAATTAAAAACTTGTATTTATCTGATTGTTGACTAATATAACGATTTGGAATCGTAGAGAGCGGGTGCAAATATATCCTCATGTGAAATACGTCTATACTGTACCAAAAACTGTATAAACGTAGTTTATTATCTGTTTAATGATTTAATATATACGTTTTCAGTAAGTTTAGTATATATATATATTTTTTTTTTGCAGATTCTACCAGTTTACCTGCATTGGAATTTCCAACCAGGATTGTTTTCAATAGTTCAGACTCTTCTCCAATGCTGCCCTCTGTAGTACAAATTAATTTGGAAAATGTCACAGTGAGTTCTACTTGGCTGCGCAAGCTATTCAATGAACATTTCAAACTCGAGCATGAGATGACATGTGATCTGTTTAAATGTCGTATGGTAGGAGACAAACTCTTTCCATGTTTTACGGCATCAATGACGATAGGAGTAAACAATACTTTTGAAATATTCAACATTTCAGAAGAAAGTCCAGGTCTGTGGGAAACTCTGCGTGGTCTCAATATAAAGACTCTAAGCCTGGGTATGCATGATTGTGATCTTGATTTTGGTTTAAAAGTGAAATATGCATCATCTTTTTCACAGGCTCTGACATCGCTAAAAAATCTAGAAACGTTACGTATTGACGTAGAAGCCATCACTCCTGATCTTTTGTCGGCTCTGCACAGTTTAGATATCAAGCTTGTGGCTCTGAATCTGTATGATCATTTGGATGGTCTGATATTGAGTGATGTAGGTATGTTGTCGCAGCCTTCCTTCTCTGTATCACAGATCGACTTGATTTATATTGACGTGAATTCGAAGCCCGATCTGTTGACGGCTCTGCACGGTCTAAATATCAAGGGTCTTAGTCTTTGTGGTAGTGGGGAAAGTTTAGACCTCAATCAGGTATCGCTTTTGGGTACTTTGCTAACGTCACTCGAACAACTTGAATACCTCTGTATATACGTGAACAATGAAAGTCTAGGTCTGTGGTCTGCTCTGAATTTTCTGAATATAAAGATTCTGCATATTCATATTCGATGCGAAGGTTTTAAAGTTAATCATGCAGCGTATTTGTCAACGTTGCTACCGTCGCTCAAAAACCTTGAGACTATAAAGTTTTATGTAACAGATGATATATCTGTTTTATTGGAGGTTCTTTATGGTTTAAAAATCAAGAGTCTGAAACTTAATGAGACACCAGACTAAAGTCTGTTAGAAATTGACTTGACGTATTATAGTTCAGGTCTGTTGGAGGCTCATAACAGTCTGAATGTCAGGAGTCTCTGCCTTGAATTGATTGATGATGATTCAACAAAATTGACAATGACTCATAAATTATCCCTGTATCATTCACTATCATCTCATACAGAGCTTGAAACACTTAGTGTTGTAATACATGTAGACAGTTTATGTGAGGCTCTTCGATGTCTCAATGTCAAGACTCTTCATCTGACGGTTGAGCATTTTTATGTTGTTTATGCACATCAGATTTTTCCTTCTGTAATGTCGCCCACACAGCTGGAAACACTCAGTATTAAAATGTCTAAAAGATTTCCAGATTTTATGGAATGCAAATTCAACCATACTCTCACATCGCTTAAATGCCTAAAAGTCTTAAATATGTATATGACTGAATATTTCAAAATACTGTTACCTCAGTGTTTAAAAGATGTAACTATCTATTGTGAAGCACTGACTCCTTTGGAACTGCGCGACCTGATACAAACACTTGCTTCATGTTGTCAGGCTGTTGAAGTGAAGCTGGAATTCGGATGTACACGAGTTACTTATGATTCTAAATGGCCATTTGGACACAAAGGTCAAATCCCACCGGAAGATTACATTCCTATCCAACATGAAATGAATGCTCTGAAAAATGTTACAATAAGAAGATTCCGAATATGGAATCGACCATTTGCATCTTCAATATGGTCAGCATGTTACATTGGCAATATTGCTAGCGAAGATCATATTGACGAAATCGATGATGATGAGAGATATAACAAATTCATTAACAAACTGAATGTTCATGATTGGGCGGTCAATCGAATTTCAATTCGGCTTCAAATAGTTACAAGCATCGATCTCATTAATAAATGATTTTGTATGTTACAGTGTACTAATTATTAGTATTATCCGTTACTTTGCTGCTTGTAAATAAAAAATGTTATTGAATTCTTGGGCAAGACATTAATTTAACATTCTTTCCACAAAGATCTGTAATCTCAAATAATGTGTTGCAAACCTCTGAATATCATACAAGGGTATAGTTGTTCATGTCGTAAACATACATAACAGTGTTAATAAACATAAAAAGATGAGGTCGAACGTGAGTATACGACGAAGACAGATAGTTTTTGCTTTTATATTATATTTTACGCGTTTATGTTGAACTGAACCGCCTGTGATGCGTATCATGTTTTGTTTTTATGTGGCAGTTCAAATAGACCAGTGTGTGATGTTCCTTGTAACGTATGATATCATTTTTTTTAAAGAATACACATTTTATATTCTTAGTATGTTGCTATTGGTGCATGATTGGATTTTATTTCTCGATGAGTTAAGGAAAATATATGATTTTCGTACTCTTTATACGACCCCGATTGAAATAAATATTTTATCATAAACAAAAAACATCACATGCTGTTTTTGTTTAATAATTTGGTACAGTAAATAACAAAACATATCTCACGATTTGCGCAAACCTCAAGCGTTTTGTATTATGTCAGCATAATGACCACGAAAATGAGTAAACCAATGTGTTTACATTAAAATGGTGGAAATAAGATCTTTATTATGTACGCCGTTGAAAGTTTGTGATATTGCGTGTTCTTGTCTGTCATGATTGGTTTAATAAACACATGTTCCATAATATTTTAACCGCATTGACACTTGTCTAGAAAAGTAACTGACACTTGGCACCGATTTTGTTCATGATATTAATTGCGATTGTCTTTTATTTTCAGTAGAACACAACGTTAGATTTTTTTTCACTGAGATTTAATTTTACTTCATCAACACTAGTAACTTATAAAAAAACGATTAATACAAGTATCAACAACGAAAGTGTGTTTTCTTTTTTTTGTAAAATAATAATATTGCACTACTGAATAATGGCGATAACAATGACATTGGTGGTGGTGTTAATTATACTAATACCATTTTCGATGATGGTGAAGATGATGATGAATATGAATATGATGATGAATATGATGATCAATATGATGATGATTATGATGATTATGCTGATGATTATGATGCTGCTGATGATGACGGTGAAGATTATGATGATTCTGATGCTGCTGCTGCTGATGATGATGATGATGATAAAGCAAAATAGAAATAACATTATGAATGTATCGATAGTGCACCTGATGACGACGATGTCGATGATTATGATGCAGCGGTAATCAAAATGGCTATCAATTCGAGAAGGATGACGAACAAGTTAAGCAGACGGGCCAATTTTGAACATATTTGAGTGAATACACGGCTCAAATTTAAGACACATCAGTGTTTAAGTATGTATTCTCCAATACATAATCTACCTTACGAATATGTTTTTATTATTATCAGGCATCTTATGTAGTATTAATAAAACACGCGACGATTTTAAGTTAAGATTGTAGATTTAGCATGTTTATGTTTCAAAAGTGTTTCGGAGTTTTACATGTTCAATAGCTTGTTTAGTACCAAACAGTTTTATCACAACAAATATTTAAATCTCCGTTGTAAGGATTATTATCAATACACAAACAATGCGTTATGCTTAAAAGGGAAGCAACCAGATAATAACTTACTTGTAATCATTGCACGAATCATCTCCTAATGGTACATGTACAACCAAAGGTCATGAAAGCGAGTAACAGTTATTAAATCAGTGAAGTATATCAAGGTTTTGAAATATCATGATTAACTAAATGTGTGTTATAATAAATGTGGATGCATTTTAAATGTTTAAAAGCAAATACTTAAATCCATACAAGATGTTAAATAACAATGTCCGTAAATACAAATACATGGCATGAAATGTTCATAAAAAACGATTCAGTTCTCAAATGAAACACATGTGTTTATAAGAAGTGATTAAAAGATGTAATAGTATGATTTTTTTTTTTAATTGTGCATGCATTCATACAAAACACACGTTGATGACACGGACGCTGACATGCATCAATATCACACCTGATCTCACATGCAGATCAAAGCTATGTCTCGTCAAATCTTTCTGTATCAAAAGTCTTATCAACATAGGCAATTCAAAAATGTTTTTTTTTATATTGAAAACCACGATATTAAAGGTAACGTACTCGTAACATATGTTAAAGCAGAGTTCTATATCAGCAAAGTAAATGTTTGAGTTTACGACAAGCACGTGATAGTTCAAAATACGACAAATCGCTTGTGTTGGATATTGGATTCTCAAAATGGTCAATGATATATCAATGGCTCGAAGTAAATTTGATCACGCTTCGTATTTCACGGAACGTGACTAAATCCGCTTCTTGGATGTAAGTGTTTTCTCAAATAACGTATTTGTACATGGTCCAGAATAACTCGATTGAGGAAATTGTGATGCTCAAGCATGGTCACTGTTCGTTAAGACAGTCGATACCAAGCTTATCTGGATTGATTGCTTCGCGCAAGTTGTGCATTTGGATGGCGCGTATCTATTGTATCTGGATAGTTGCTAGTGTACTCTAAAATAATCATTTAGTCCGTAGTCCGAGACCTTTTGACACCGAAACATTTGCTTTGTACATTTGCTTTGTACATCATCAGTGTATAAACATTTAAGTATAAAGTATTAGTTTATATGGGGGAATGGTCACGCGCACGTGAGGCATTTAGACGGCAAGTACCTTTCAGCTAGGCAGGTTCTTGTGTGAGCTAAAAGCACGTAGAGACGTGTGCATATATGCACGTAATAGTCCATCGGTGGGACTTTTCGACGCATTTCGATCTGAACAAGGAAAACTACATGAAATATAACAAAGATGTGCGTTAACCAGGTCCCGATTTATCAGCAATACTTAAATCGGTTCCAGGTATAACTGGTTTCAGTCTCTTCCTTTAATGAAGTCGTATAACTCCTTTATAGTTGCTGATGTTTTATTAAATATAGATCATGTTGTGCTTTGTTTATATCTTATTTTAACTCAAAACTAAATATTGTATCATTTTTAACTAAGGCCAGATGTTTTATTAAAAGATTTTCGGATTTTTTCTAAGGGTGTCGGGTAGGTGGATGGAAAAAAAAGATGGGTGACCAAATATGCACTCATTTTTAAAATGTTATGGTAAGAAGTTCTTTTTAATAAGCAACAACACTGGTTGTTTTCAAACATGTTGCTGTGCAACATGATCATAATCAGACTGTAGGTCTTGATGTGCAGTTTTTAAATTAGTTTGAATTTTAAAAATATCTTAACTGGTTCAAAAGGTATGCGATTGTTTCACTTGTCCATAATAAACTTGTTGGTGATTTTTTTTGCTGAACATTTTGGTCATAGTACCTGTGCGTTTAGCGGACTTCGTGCGAAGAACTGGCCCAAAAAAAGTTATCGCCACTTTATCGCGGTGTTATAACCGCAGGTTATTCCAACTTTATTAATAAGGACAATCATTTAAGGAACCTTACAACATTCATGAATAAAGGCATTGACTATATTTTTATTACTTTGAGAAGTATGTTAATGCATAAATAACAATAAGTACGTTCATAATTAAGTCTTAATAAGCTTTATTTTTATATACATAAGATTGTTTTCCACTTGACCAGATAACAAACATTATATAATAACGTTCACAATAATGTAACAGTATGCTGCATAAATGTTTCAGAATTATTTATAACAACCTAGAATCACAAAAATATACATCATCTGAAAGGAAAAATAAATCCAACATCAGAAAATAAAGCATCTCAATTCAAATTGATAAACAGTTACATTTGGTCTTTTGGACTTGATATACATCAACTTCTGTTTAGTATCAAATTTTCCAAATTCTAAAACAACACCTATTGTAAAAAGGTTTTCTGTTAGCTGTGGTGGTCGATTTCCAGGTTTAATTAAATCAATATTTTTCACATCTATCTCTTGACAGCAAGACCCAGGATAATTGCCAACATCCATTCTTGTTGTCTGAAATAACAAAAAACATATTTTTACAAACTACATACATCAAATCAACACATAAATATCACTATCTATATATGTCCTTATTTTAACATATCCGAAATATAGTACATCGAGGGAAAGACCAACTTTTGATTTCAGAAATAGTTGGTATCTTAACTAAAATATATTGTTCCCAGAACATTTAATATGGAACTGTTAAACATACATGCTCGTAAGTGCCTGTTAAAACAAGTTAACATGTGTTTTTGTCATAGTATTGATTAAAGAAATAGCGTCCCTAATAATCGTTATAATTATTGATCTTCGTGCCAGTTTATCCCAGGATAACATAATTGATAGTTCAATGACATAAAGGAGCCATTAATCCGATAATAACCCCCATAAACTTGACTATTTTATTAGGGCATTAATGGGTTGAAATCGTTTTAAAAAACTGTTGATTTTGCAATTTTTGAACTTTTGGTACAAACCAGTTCGGAACAAAACCTTAAATGGGTTACGCATTTCGAGCACCTGTTAAATTAAAATCGTTCTTTTCTTATTGCTTTCATAGTAATTTTAAGTCATTTGAATACTATCAATTTTATAAAATTGTAAAGAAATAATAAAATATTAACTTACAAATCGATTCCATTCAGGATTTCATTTGACGGTTGCATCATAATAGGGAAATAAGCAGACTTTGCTGATGACATCATTGTACATAGCGTTTTTGAACAAACAATGATGGCGTAGCTTTTGGTAAATTCCAGCACATGTACATGATGGAGGATGTTCATGTATTAATGTGGGTACAAAAACTGGGTTTATTATGATGATTTATAACTCATTTGAACTTTTTTTTCTAAAACCCGGTAAGCGTTTCGTGTTTAAAAGCCACATTTTGGCATCCGCCAAAAAATCGAGATTTTTTTAATTTTTTTCGTCAAAAATTGGAGTCGGCGGGTCCGAAAATCGTTTTATTAAAAAAAAACTGGCCTAAAATGTTTGTACACACGTTTGCCATTTATAGAAAAACGAGTGTTTATTCTTTTAAAAATTGACATTAGAAATGCTCCATGACTTAGATTGATCTTACATGATCCGATTTAAATGGAATTCAATAAAGAAAAAAACTACGACATTCTTATTGTAATCTTTAAAATCATAAAAGGGTCATCAGAATTAAAGAAATATTATAGCACATTAATAATATTTATTGTCATCGATGTTTTTCTGAAGGAATACAAACTAATTGAGTTGCAGTGAGTAATAAACGATCATTGTTTTCAATAAAATGCATTTAAATAACATGAACGTTTATTCAAAAATTGAAAGAAAAAGTACAAATATGAAGAGTGCTATCAAGTAAGAACACGTTTTAGAAATATTGTATATAAGTCGTTGTTTATCAGTTAATAAACACCGATAGGGCGTTTGATGCACTGGTAATTAACCAGAATGCTATAATACCACACAACAGCACGAACAGATGTCAAAACACTTCTTCATAAAGATAACGAGTTACTAATGTTTAGCATGACTTTTGTTATAAATGATTGCATAATTTAAATAAGACATCTTTTACTAATTTGAACAGCTACTCTGAATTAATTTTGCATGTTTCATACCAATTTTATTAATTACAACATTTTGAAAGACAGTATATTTTTAATAACAGGCGTTATATCTACTCGGTAAAGGAAAAAACTAATTTTCACGCGAGTCATCACTTACCACTGAGTAAATATGTAACCATTATCTAGTAATTATATTTGAACAAGTGACCAATAGCAAATACCATTCAATCTCTAATTTGCCAAGATTGTTTGAATTCAGATAATGATATTGAGTAGCTTGGACATCTGACTGATATTAATTCAACGTCAGAGAGATATTTTTATCAATGGTAAGGAAACCTAAATGTCCGGCACGAAGGCGTGTCAGACCTAGTTTAGGTCTAAAGGTTCACGTTTGTGCATCATAGTAAAACATATTTACAGAACTTAACGCTCTTTAACACCTTGTACATACATGCAGTTTAAACATCCATCAGAGGTTTATTTTATTTTTCATCAAGAGAAAATAAAAAATCATATTCCCTGTTTTCGTCACATAATTGCACAAACAACATGTTCAAGTGTCGTCAACGAAATAAAGAATATTCATATTACTATTTCTATTGAAAATACTTGTAGAGAAAATTGGAATATTAAAACACACACTATGTGTTAATTGTGTTATGCTATCGGGCATTGCGTGAGACATTATTGATGCTCAAAAAATCGTAAATTCGAACAGAATAAATTAGACAACAAAGCATGTATTAAAAATCAACCGTTAAAATTATATGTTTAAATTCTTATGTTGGATCAATTAAAATCAACTGGTCATACATCCCTTCGGTCCAGTTAAGATTAAAAAAATGAAAGTTTATAATATTTATTACACTATGATATTCCGATCAAATAATTATTAAAATATGTTGTGAATCGTGCACACTTTGTTGTAGGACTGTACTGTTGTTCTATGATTATCTGAGAAAGTATAAGGAGAGTCACATCGCTTTCCCAATATCCTTAACGATATTGACATTAAACGATCCAATATATTTTATATCTTATAGGATCAATATTTACACAAAAATACTCTTTAACAGACGCCTTGACATAATAATTCTAAGTCATCGTTACAGTCCGATAGTCGCATTAACTCTATATATGGCGATATCGTGCGTCATACTGCTGAATTAAAGTATCATAATTATGCGCATGTTACGCAAATATCATTGACGTGCAACTGAGAACATCTGCTGGACCCGTCATCATATGAGGCCAGAGTACAGCAGCAACAAAGATGTAAAATTTGCAATGAATAAAATACAAACGTACTTTGATTTACGTTAACATTGCTTGACAGGTATTCATATTTCAAGTTCAAGACCGGTTTCGGTTGTATCTGGTTATACATGTGCGCGAATCCCTTATGATAAAGATGCTTGCGTTTTTTTTAGCTGAGAAATTGCTACCAGTCGCTGTGTGCCAACATAAATAAACAAACTGAAAACTAGAGGAAACAACAGGCTCTGCATTTAATCGTCAGTCGATGGAACATCTGTGAATAGTGGAGTTAAGTTAATACACCGTCTTTCATAAAAATATTACTTATGATTACCTAGTTGATTTTAAACTAGATTTAGACAAACATATAAAACTGTAAAATCATGTAAATAAATGTAATATAAAACTTACAATATTAACTCATACTGCATGTTTTACGTCTGCAGTTCAGTATCAAACGACTGTCAGTTAACCCAGAGAAGCACCATCTATAAAACGTGGACCCTAGCGTCAGTTTCGGTTTGGTCGACTACGAGTTTACAAAAGACGGATCGTACTGATTTCCGCTTAGACTAACCGCAAATGGCATAACCAAAAATGGTATGCATTCGTACAGCTGTCCTTTTTTTAATTCATCTAAATTATACCTTGGTCTCTTTTTATTAACACTTTTAACTTCTACCATCATAAACGAGTTGGAAGTAATCTCTCAATTATCTTCCAACAAATGAAACATATCACAAAGACGTGCGGTAGGCGTTGTACATTCTTATGTTGTACTTTGTCTACATATCAATTGACATTGTTTGAATCTGTTCAGAAACCAACGGTCAGTTGATCGTCGATTATGACATCAAAGGCTGTTTGACAAACACCCAGGTAATAACAACAAATTATATGTTACTTGGGTTTATGTTTATGCATGTCATCGACAAAGAACATGCAAATACAAAAACTGATTATAACATATTTTGAGAGCGTATATTAACTATATCCATATTAATTATGTATCAAATAAACAGGTTGGCCGAATCGCCATTACATTATAATATATAGCTTACTTAAGTATACTATTTATTTAGATGCTGTTTGATCGCGGTATGCATACATTATGAATATATAGTATATCATAAATATTCATGATATATGATAGTGTGCAAAATGATTGTTCTTAAGACAAACGGGAGCTAGATTGCTTACAAAAACATATTGGTGTATGCATACCATTATCCGAACCACAATTACATCATATAAAGCTTCAAGTTGACGCTAGACGAAAGCTGTCACATTCAGTGGAACGAATTAGTTATGTGACTTACAACCAACCAGCAGGCGGTGCAAATTTCTTAACGAATCCAACCACATCAATCCTTACGCAGTTTTCTTCGATCCTCATTTTCAATAGGTTAGTTTCTATATAGAAATAACATCGAGTACGCATACACAAACGAAATCGATATGTTTTTTTTATTTATTTATCATTCCCTTTTGAGATAGTGTGCTTGCAATTGTTTAAGTATATTGAATGCAAGCGTTTTAAATCTAAACCTTATTTTTAAATTATTTTTGAACTTCCTTGCTGTCATACGTTTTCTTCATAACATTCTATTTGAATGACTTAGACAATGACATATCTTTTTTAACTATCATTTTAGGAAATATTTGGAAATCTACTAAAGGCGCAAACGTGTTCGTCAAGACTTGTGTCCAAAATGCTTATTAGACGTTGAAGATGAAGCTGCATTCGTGTTGTGCAGAACCGAACCGTGGTCATGATGCCACGTATTACCTGATATATAACGGATATCGATAAATCTCTCATTGACATTTGATTAATCGTATAATTAATTGCGTAAGTAAATTTTAGAATTGTAACATATGTCTAAGACCAGGTCAATATATATGTTTGGCATAAAAGTAGATGATCACATGTTAACTCGTATCGAATTGTTAATATTAACACTATCGCAAGCTTCTTGTCAATTTGCCATGCGATTGAACATTAAATGAAAGCAACACATTGATCAAATTAAACAAGATCAATGGCAAGACCTCAATATCAGATGTTAAACATGATGGTGACATTATTCAGGCATTATAATGATCTCGTGGTACAAAGTTTATGCGAATAAGTTGTGAAACAATAGTCGCATATGGGTAAGATATACCTATAACAATTTTCTGCGTACTACACATGTCTTATGTCAATAATGACCACTATAACAAGAATACGATAGAAAGAAAGAGTTCCTTATCATTATACTTGACGGACGAGAACATTATGTAAATTTATAATGGGCATAGCGTTGCTGACTTTGTAAAATGTAATGCCGGTTGAAACAAATTGTTGGGTTTCATATAACATGCTTAAAAGAATGTCACATTGATTAGATACTATCTTGTCCAATCAAGCTTATTAGGGTCGTTTGAATACTTGTGGTTACGTGTTTCGGACAGATGTTTAGACAGCAAACTGTATTTAAATAAGTAAACATAATATTTGAAAGGATGAAAACATTGATATGAAATTCCATTTTTGAATCGCAACAAATGTTACCATCATTTAAATCGTATGATAACTGTTAAAGTACGTTTTGCAAACGATTGTAGGAGCGACCATTATAGTCGCTAGGGCAGATTAAATTTTGTAAACACAATACTTATATTTGTAATTGATAATCGTAAACATCATGAATGTTAAACATGAATAGTGCGGCGTAGTTTAACGATGAACTAATCTTGTGTATTCTGTATAATAAATATTTAAACAGTTAAATCACAATAAAATAATTATAATATTATATGTATAACATTTAAACTACTACCCAGATATATATGTTGCCATTGTGATATGTCTATACCTTTATTTAAAACCTCGACAACAAGGGTTGAAATTAGCTACTTACCTCTCCCAACTTCAAGATAGCCTCCTTTGCAGCTTGATCGTTCGCTAGAGATCTAGGATCGTTCAGGAGAGAGGTCAGCACAATGAACATATCCTCACGAACGGTGTATGTAACTTTACAATCGGCAGTGTGGCGTAAACCATTGCAGAAATCACGTGCCTGAAACGGTTCTCACTTAAGCGCTGCATATACATACTCTGTACACTGTGTGTATGGTACGAATACCTATTATATCACAATGTAGTGTGTACATGTAAGCGTATGTAACTTTACCTGATCAGTTGTTTGATGCTCAAAACATGTATTTATTTATATACATATAGAAGCGTTCATAGTATTATTACACAACGGAATGCAAATACAAAATACTTGAAGTAGAACATTAAGCAGTCATTCACGAGTGTACATAAATTTATGTTGCTGCAAAATTCCGGTTGTTTACATCATTATGCAAGTAGATCTAGGCTAAGTCAGCTTTGGTATTTTGTTTTAATAATCAATTGTATTATATATTTATTTATTTATTTATATTAAATTATATACTGACTTACTTTAGTTAAGAGACATGTAGTATTTGGCTGCTGGGGTGCAATGCTGAATGTCATTTGGCTGTCAAAGTGGCGGCAATTCAGCATAACACTTATTATTCCATTGAACTCGGTATCCTGAACCGATGTCACCGCAGTGTACCCATCAGGTGGCATATAACACTTTGCTATTTGCCAGCTATTGGTTCCCCATTGTTCAGCTGACGTGTTCTTCCAGGACGGACGTGAGAACCTATGTTCAGTGACTATGCCATCGTGTATGTGTTCACAAATCCTTTGTGGACATTTCCTAGGCTGACGAGTAGGCGCATTATGAACAATGAGGTGCAATTCTTTCTATTTAACTTACATATTCCTAATGTAGGACATGATAACACATTTGCTGTACAACAACTTGTACATATAACTGTCGGTGGAAGTTGCAATTGAGATTGAGCCGTTTGTATTATGCGAGTCTGGACTGTACGAACCTCTTGATCAACAAATTCATGTAAGTCTTTCTTTGTTATATCTAATGCTAGACATGCTTTGAGCCAGTTCGTTCTCTCTGGATCGGAGAACACATTTTCTAGACAGGCCATTATAAATATTTGAATGGTAAGTCGTATAGAAACTCAGCAAACATGTTGACCAACTTGATCACAGTTCCAAATGCACACCTGCAAACATGAATAACATAAATTGTATTATATTGATAATTTTATATACTGCTTTTATTTACGCTCATTTCAAAACATGATTGATTTTATTAATTACATGGCTTCTTTAACATAATTTCGTTTAATTTTCCTATGTATGATACAGTTTTTGAACAATAAATTTCACTATGGCAGCATCATAACATGTGGCAAGAAGTAATATTTCACCACGGTGCATAGTAAATGTATCCTATATACATCAAGCATTTTAAATGGACTGTTGATTATCTGTTATACTCGATTTATATTTATTGAAATACGAATAATTTTTATCTACACCTGTATATTTGACAGATGAACAATAGGACTATATGTAGTAGTAACGTGTTTGAATAATATACCGTATTATATCTGTAAGAAAAATTAAGAAGGAATCCAGGTGAAAGAGAAATGGAAATGACATATACTGTTTGAATTCCGCCCGGAAAACAGGCGGAATAAATAAAACGTCCGGAAATGTTTTATTGCATATTTCGACTACATTCTTAAGAATGTTCCGTCGTAAAACAGATAGTTACGGGCGTTTTTTATATTTCTGAGAAGCGGACATTTAAAAGGAATTGTGTGCTTATCATGTTCATGAAGCGTACATTGAGCCTTATAACTGTTGGCATAACTGTTAAAGAATTCGAAATTTAGTCAATACTTTGTGTGTTTAATGTTTATCGGTTACTTAATCAGAAAAAAAGTTATTTTGTGTGTATGTCGAAATCATGATAGTAGACGACAAACTGTAAACATCACTGTGCAAAATTCATATGACTTGTATTATGGAACTTAATAAGTGACAGTAATGATCAGCCCGGGCCCATTGTGAGGTGAATTGTATTCCATTTATAGAATTCATGGTATTGTTTTAACTCGAAATTTTCATGAAAATATATTGATAACGTAATTTTATGAATATTTTGACCAGCTTCGTCAGCGCCCCGTTTCATTGACTGTATATAATATGACATAACACAATTCCAAGTGAAAAGTAAAGTATCGATACTATTAAAAGAAAGACTATTATAATAATTAAGGTAGCTTTGATGATCTTATTAAACGTATGTATAAGTTCTGAAAAAAAGTGCATATAAATAAAAACTATGATATTTGAAATATAATAAAAATTACTTTACATAAGACAGTCCGAGATTATTGTACATTTTTAAATTTAAGTAATACTTAGAAAAGCCAAACTAAACCCATTATAAGTTGGTAAGATATTGTAATATCAAATAATCATCAATCATAAAAATAAAACAGTTAACCTTAGTCTTAATTCAAGTGTGCATCCGTTCACTGACTCTCGTTTTTAAAAGCCTTTGACATTTCAAACACAATCATTTTACGACTTCATTTCTCATTTCATGTCCGCAAAGCCTATCGCCAAACAGACAACAATGGTGGGTTTAAATGAAGATCTGCAAAGCGACATTGGTAGATATACATACTATCCTTTGTAGATGTTTTAAATATGCTGGTAAGAATTATAGTTAAAATTGCCTTTCTCACAATAAGGTATCGTGTAAAAGTATAGTTAAATAGAACATGCGTATCTATTTTCTTACTGACAAATCAACATCTTTCCACAGGAAAATAAAATCAGACAAACGCGAATATTTGTATCCTTGTTAAGTTACATAAACAATCAATGACTAGTAGAGCTACATGAATTATCGTTAGGTGGAGGGCCTTGTATAAATGTAAGACAAATCATCCACATTGGTATTCACAATAGATACCTCCTGATATCCAACCCTGCTTTAGTGTTGATGTGGATATGGATATGGTTTCGCATAGTACTAAATGAACGTTTAGAACACAAGAGCCTACTCGCTGAATATCTAAATACTTAAGAAAAGACACTGGGTCTTATTGACCTACCCCACATGATATATATAACAGTATACAGCGGAATGAATGGGTTACTATTATAACTAGCTGGTCTTTTTCATTAACAAAACTATATTCATGTATGCTCGATTGCATGAAACGTATTTGGTCTCATTGAGAAATTATCAAACGGTTTACACAAACTTTAGTTTATTTGGCAAATATCTTGAGAACGCTTACACCCGCAGGGTGGATCGAACCTTTATTTTCCTTTTGGTAGCTTCTCCTGCAACATATTCACTACACTTCACTTCATTTGGAGAACGCTTCCATAGCGTGGATCGAACCTCCGACCCTTTGAACATCTAGTCGGACTCCATAAATGCACTTTACAGCATCGCAAACATGTTAAATACCTAGTTGGTATTGATAATTTAACTCGGTTAATGCCTAATAGTGCGTTGTATCTATTGAAATGTCAAAATCCATATCATACATTCCGTTACCTCTACATAAGAATGATAGCGACTTTGAGCGAACGTGGATTCCGACGATGTATGTATAGTATGGGTAATTGGGCATATCCAAATTTATATAAACTTTGCAAAAATCAATTGTGTATGTACATGTATGTACATATAATGATGACCCACTGCACCCACCGATGAAAGATTTCATTCTAATAATAACGGTTCGTTCGGTATGCGATTTTCGAAAGGATTTCAATTGAGTCTGCTTTGTTTATACCCATATTTGCGTTCTTTACGACATTATGGACAATTACGCAAAAATTGAGTGGAAGCATGCACGAGCTGTTGATAAATGAACAAAATGTCACACAGCGCCTGAAATACACATGCGATCATCATGGGTATGGTGGGACAAATGTCATTATTTGAGCATGGTTTTAGCTTCAGGATAATTTTGTTAATAAGTTTTAAGATTTCCGGTAAAAAATACATGTTGATTTAATATTAATGCGTTTTTTTAAAGTAACTTGCACTGGAACGTTGGTGTTGTTCAGAGAAAGATAATGCGATTTTTACCATACATTTTTTCAACAATATTCATATTTTTATATTAATTACAACATAACACAAACTAAACATATATTATGGTAGTGGCTACTGAGGTCTTATAATCCTCTCGTTTATATTATACATAATTCTTACAAATTCTTATGTAAACACAAAAGAATAACGTGTACGATTTAAATATTTTGCAATAATCTTGCAACAAGTGTTGCTACAAGTGCTACTTTGGTAAATGTGCTGTTTAATATAACATACAATTAACATGTAAACAGCAGATAACTAACTGATAACACCATGTGAATCTTAAAACTTCATTCATTGTGCACAATTAAAAGTTGTAATGTTCATTCTAAATTACTTATAAGGAGCTGCACACGCTGCCGGTGCCAGTTTGCAGTATTGTTCGTACCGTACCAACGCACCGATATCTCGTAGTAATCTAACGCCTTTTCATAGTCTCCTTCCATTTCATAGCAGCGACCAAGAATGTTGAGCGTTGTCTCAATATGATACATGTTGATTAAATTTCTTCTTGTGCCAGATGCATAAGAAACGAGTTTTCTAAATGCATGAAGCTGTTTGTCGCGTTCACTCAGTCCTCCATACGTGAGATACTGTAGATAGTAGAAGAAAGGGCGACCAGAAACTTTAGCCAAATCCATCCATCGGTTTTCATAGTAAAGTCTCTGTTTAACTTCTTCAGTCATACCGCGATTCATTTCAAACCACAATATGTATGGAGCGCGGTACTCTTCTTTCCTGACAAATTTTACACAGAATGCGAATGGTAGTTCACTGAAAACATTGATACAGTTGTCTGATATCAGGTTGACAAACACATGCTGACCATTTTGTCCTTCTAACGCTGCACTTCCACACACAGCTTTAACCTCGCTATTATACCACTTCTCCACCTCCTCAAGTACTCTAACTCCCGCTTGAAGATGTCCACTACAGTATAACAAAGAAGCCATTTATAAGCTAATAAGCTAACCAGAAGCTACTTCCGTGTGTAAAGAATATATGAAACGCCTTATAATTTCGCATAACCTACCTACCTACCTGCCTGCCTGCCTGCCTGCCTGCCTGCCTGCCTGCCTGCCTGCCTGCCTGCCTGCCTGCCTGCCTGCCTGCCTGCCTGCCTGCCTGCCTGCCTGCCTGCCTGCCTGCCTGCCTGCCTGCCTGCCTGCCTGCCTGCCTGCCTGCCTGCCTGCCTACCTACCTACCTACCTACCTACCTACCTACCTACCTACCTACCTACCTACCTACCTACCTACCTACCTACCTACCTACCTACCTACCTACCTACCTACCTACCTACCTACCTACCTACCTACCTACCTACCTACCTACCTACCTACCTACCTACCTACCTACCTACCTACCTACCTACCTACCTACCTACCTACCTACCTACCTACCTACCTACCAACCTACCTATCTATCTATCTATCAATACATAAAGCTGTTCTGAAAAAATCACCAGATCTTACGAAATTGTTTAATACAATTCGCAATATTCTTCCACAAATGGAAGGCTTGTTATTCATCACAATAACAGATATTATAAACTTAAACGATATAGGTTTTAGGAAATACGTTAGCCAATGTTTGCAATCTTTGTCGAATTTGAGGAACGCTAAGTAAATGATCAAAATACAAATGTATATGAAGAACTGCGTTCACAAATAATTGCTTTTTAGACAATTTGGAGAAAAGTGATATGTAAGACTTGTAATGTATAATATTATACTTAAAACATTCATTTCGCTATTACTCCAGACGTCAAGGTTACGTGAAACAATGTTATGTTGCAATGCGGAGCAGTGTGGATAATAATCAATTTCGCTTTTAAGCAGGAAGAGGTGAAAGGTGAGCACTTAATACAACATGCATCGACAGCTCGGTAAATTATACCATGTGTTTGCAGCAAAGGGAAAGTCTGATTACAATGTGGGCATACAAAGTGATTTTTTTTGGAATGCTCAGTAAGTTACAACATGCATGTAAAGGTATTGCCCATCATCAGACATTCCCATTTGTTACATCTTACACATCACTGTACAAGTATACACCAGCTGGTAAATTGAAAGCAAATTATATGAGGTTATATCAGGTCGTTGTTCTAGTAAGACTGATTGTTAAGTATCGTGATATTGGGATTATATATTATAAAGTATTGTAAAACACTCTTGTTTTTAATTTTTATGAATACATTTATTTGTGTAATAAGATGAACGTTTTTCTTGTTTTATTGATTTTTTTAGTATAATATACATATCGATCCTTTATATTGCCTTGAATGAACTCATATACATCTCTTTTGTTTTGCTATTAATTATAATAAATGCTACCATTAAGGCAATCGACTGTCTACAAGGTTAAGCGTAATTACATTTTTTTTACTTTGTTTTGTAATTTACAAGTGTGAAATGAGTCCCACAGGGGACAAAGTGTATACCTCCAATTCAGATCATCACCTTTTTTCCGAGGATGGAACAGTCCTAGCTACGTTCAATGACCCTACACTAGAATACCCATGTGGTGTTTTTGTAAACTAGGCAGGTCAGGTACTGATATGTGGATGCTGACACAAGTACTATATCATACAGTTTGACAACGAGGGCAAAAGAAATCCGACCAGTCTTGCTACATGGAAAGATGGTATTGGGGTCCATGGTCAGTCTGCTACGACAGGAAAACAGCCTCCGTGCTTGTATGACAGGAACAACAAGACAATCGTGTTCAATGTAGTCTGCAGCTCAACTGGTTAGAGGGATGTTTAGAGTTATTTTGTATGGCTTCTAAGTCACGAGTTAAACAGACACTTTAATTTTGTACCGACCTTCGCTAATTAGTATTTATCGAAATGTCTCATTTTGTATTACATATTATTAAATAAATTTAAACAATATTTTAGTACAATGCTTTTATGTAAACAAAATTAAGTCATTTGTTTACTTAGTCCTTTTTAGAAGTTAAGTTGCACTATAGTACACGTATGAACGCATTCGTTTCCACTCAATACATTAAGTATAATTTATGGTAGAGCTTTCATATTTAATTGAGGTGATTAGTAACTAAAAGAAAAGAGCCCTATATATGGAATATTCAATATCACAACTGTCCGTACAAACAAAATTGTTTGAGCTGTATGAACTGAGACCGAAAGAATGTAAGAATATTGTATTTTACATGCTTAATGATCAATAAGGTGATCAAACCGTATGAAATGTTCATTAAGTAGATAAAATATCGATAGTGATCGGTCGCTTACGTAAATCGATTTTCGCTTTATGTAAATAAATTTATGAAGAAGGTAAGGTTTTGAAGACCATATATATTTTTATTCTATTTTGAAGACCAAATCTACATGTTTATCCATTTTATTTTACACAAAACGTATGCACTTTAAAAGAAACATACACAACGGCAAACAAAACGAATCGCACACACGTTTATCGTGCTTATTTCGTTGAGAATACAAAATGTCGTGTGTACATGTATCTCAAACATAAATATATTCAATTTATCAGGTACGTAATTTATGACGAACGCACGTTGAGTAATTTACACAAATTATAAGGAAGTTGCAGTTTAAAAAATAGCAAATAAACTTGATTCATTTTTTTAAGATGCTACATCATCAAATTTTTCATGATACCCTTATGGTTTGTGCTCTATATAATAATAACATTGCTAAATGTTGGTTTGTTCAAAAATAGTGTTTCATAAATGTATGCCTGAACTGATGCGATATGACGTTTAATATGTTACTGCTTTTGATGTTGTTTTTTTTATCAATTTCTAGTAGGCCAACATCGCATCTAAATTGAAAATGACTTGATTTATAGTTGCAATGGGTATGTGTGTTATTTGTTAATTGTAATTTTTATATGCGTAGGATCGAATCGATTTGTTTCTGACGCAATTGTTTGTGTTTTTTTTCAAAGAAAGTTTTAATACAATAGTATGTTTGTATTCGCGTTATTTTGTCTTGTTTATACTATTGTATATAAACCTAATGTCATTTGAGAACTGTCTAGTGCAACTGAGTTGTGACGGAAATCAATACACTTTTCAGTGCGTTAACAGCACACAATATATTGATCCAAAAATCTAAATTATGGTCAAGAAATAAAAGAAGAGTAAACGCTCACGAACATTCGTCAAAGATGATACTCACCGCATGCGCAAATAGAGGCTCTAACTTTTAACCTTCAATTGTTACCTTTTCCATGAGCCGCCAGTCGCGTTTTCTGTACATTACCTTTAGATTAAGATAAACTGAACACTTAATTATTACGGACAGACTGACGGACTGACGTAAGGCCGAAAATAACATGCGATAAAGCAAAAAATATTGGCTAAAGGTCTATTCAATTATTTTATGTCAACCTTAAAAAAACTCTGACATTAGTCTTAACACGTCTCTGTCACTCTATCTCTTTAAACATAGCATGATTTAAAAACTTGACTTAAATATCAATGCATGCACTGTGACGTGCACAAAACATGTTTATGGTCATAGCTTCGATGTAAATGTTCCAGTCAAATGTCAAAACAAAGCACGATGCTGTCGATTTTTGAAGGCAGGTTAGTTTTATAGTTGTCGAATTCATGTTATATTTTAGCCTGGTTGACCTTAAGATCAAAGACACAACTGACGAAGGACCACATGCCAACATACATTATGTATTAAAAACAAAACATCGAGTTTTGATAGGACGAGTGAATTGTACACTTGCGAAATGTTTGTCTCGTTTTTTCTAATTCGCTGGGAAATTTAAGTTCGTATAATATATATGCAAAACCCACACTTCACAAATCATAATTCAACGGTGATCTTTCAGTTTAACGACCACGGTTGTGCATAAGTGGATGTCTAGATTGGTGCAAATAAAAAACCTAAACAAGACATAGTCGGTAAAAATGTACGAAAAGAAAAAAACAAATAGGGCGCGTTCAAATTGCGCTGTGGTTAGATATCATAAGTTTATTGTCCCCACGGGATGCATTTACTTAATACTACGTGCATTATTGACGATCACAATTGCGCGCAATCGGTACATCCCATGAAATAATGTTATGAAGGGATGTTTTTGAAAAAAAAATATTTAGTCAATTCGCCTTTTTTATAATTGTTCTTCTTTTCGTGGTTTCCAAACGGGCGTATTTGTAAGTTCCCGAAAGTTTATTAACAATCTGATTATTTGCAAAATAGGACTAATATGCATATACATTGTCTAATCAAGATCCAAAAGGTAAAATACTCGGGATAACTGAGGGCTTTAACAGGAAAAAATAGCTCTATTGAAATAATGGTGATTGTAATTTAAGAAGTGCCTGCTCGATAAAGCAATGACCTACTCATATACAATGGTTTCATTTGTAAATAAACTAATGTATAGCGTGCTTAGCCACTAAAAAACAAATAATGACGCAACGCCATGAAGCCCGCATACGCAAATAATGACTTTACCAGGTTTTAAGATCTTGATTACATTCTTAACGTGCATTCTTTCGCGTTTTATATAGATGTATAGATGTGTTGATTTTCTATTATCATTTGATCTCCAAATTTTGGAGAGAGACATGTTCGACTGGTATTGATATATAATACGACACATATTTCAGCAAGGAGCTCACAATGAAATGCACAATAATACGATAGAATAATATATATAGTATATGTCATAATACAATGACACCGTACAATATATAATTATTTAACTATTCATTCTTTCTGGTTACGTCAACTTGAAACTGGATATAAACAATGTATTCACAGTCTTTAACAAAACATTTCAGTAAAGAAAGCTTTAAAGTGGGTATTAATTACAAAACGCCGGGATCGCATTGCGTTGCGTCATATTACACAGACACATGGGTTATGTGACTTTTTGTTTGAAACCTAACAGAGGATGATCCGTTCGTTTGCATAAACACGCACTTAAACATTGCTTAAGCGCGATGTGTTATTTTGTAGAATACTATCGCGACCATGAAGTGTTTCATTGCTTTTTAACCTGGGGTGTGTCTGGTAAATATTGCAGTGTCATGAATGCGACTATTGCGTGCTATACGCACATTGTGTAATTTGATCATCGGCAACGCACTCCTGCAAAAGGGAGCTTATACCTTTTACTGCGATCAGGCAACGTCTACTGTTTATTCCCCATTTCGAAAGACGTTTTTCTCCTAGTTTCGTTAAACATATCGTGCTGATGTTGTTTCCGAAGATTTCTAATAATAAACGACGATACAGAGAAGAAGATAGACATACATACGCTTAGAAGAAAAGAAGTAAAATGCCCAAATAGTTTTGAGATACTAACTATACTAAGTCTGATGTGTATAATACCATAGTACATGGGTGTACAAAGAATACATTAACCTATCATTTATTTAATCCGCAAGCTTGGTACGTGGTGTCGCACTGATAAATAACATATTTAATATGCATTCAATATGTATGCGTGCCGTTAAGTAACACATCCAAATATGAAAAGTACACGATTAATACCAACTATCATGCGCTCATGTGTTAATATAATATGTAAGTGTGTTGACTTTCTATTTCAAGTTGTTGTATGTTTTCAGAAGTAAATACAGGGAGTATAGTGAGAAATATATAATAACTCAATATCAAGATTAAGAAAATTGACAGCCCGAAGTATGTTGCATGTACATGTATTAGTTACTTGAACCCTCGTACCGTTGAATACAAGGGGCATAATTTTAATAATCATCATATAGTTTAAGTGTACACGGTTGCATACCATATATAAAACCTCTATGCAATGTGTTTTCCAAAACCAATCAGGTAACACAATAGGTTTGTTATTGGATGAAAAAAAAATAAGGAAATCCCATAATATTTCTGCTTTTAAGCTACCTGCGTATACATTTGTTAGTGAAATAGTTTAATATTATTCGATTTTTAGAGCGAAGACCATTGTTTTTCTTGTTGTAGAACATTGTCCTTGACGTGACTGACCTGAAATGAAAATCCAATCTACGTCTATTTGAAAGCAGGATATATTCAAAGATGCATTAAGGTTCCAGGTTAAACTCAAATAATTGAGGAGTATATCTGTTTTAAGCCAGTCAATCAAAATGTTATATTCCAATATAATTATAAGATAATAAACGTTTAAAAAAAAATCTTGCTAAAATCGTTATCATATATCCTTCTATAAAGTTGAATCTACAATTTACCACAAACTCATTTACCTTGTTTGGCATCGTGATTGATGCTACAATCTTGGTTTGCCTTTATTGGCAGTGACTACAATATGGCACATGTAAGTCATGGCAAGTTTGGGTTTTTGTTCATGTCTTCGGATGGTCTACATTTGTTAAATACACGTTTCAAATACTGCATGTTCTGACTCGTTACAATATGCTTTGTTTAATTATTAACTATTTCTTTTAGCTCGATGGTCAACTTGAAAACAACTATTTGGGTCAAATCATCTGAATTCATGCATTTAATGCATTATAATCTTCTCTTTGCTAAGAAATGACCAAAATCAGTTTACCAGTCATATTTGCACTTGCAGATGATATTTTTTTACCTAAAGTTAGTTTAAGGGAGAAATATTCTGAAAAAAGTTTTTCTTGCATATTATTATCTTCCTATTCATATTGCACCAATATATTAAGTTTGGCTGGATTATCTGTCCATTTGGCCATTTTATATAATATTTCACACGCTGGTGTTTTCCGTCCGAAGAAGGCGATTTTAGCCTGTTGGAGCTTAAATGTCCCTTAAGATTTAAAGCTGTTGTGTTCAATATCTGCAACAAAATACCAAACAAACCAAATGGATAGGCACCTGGGGCTTATGCGGGGTGGGAAAAGAATGAATTTGTTAGATATTTTCACTCTAAGCAATTTGATAATGTCTTTTAGTGTTTTTTTTTTTAAATAACCCAAAAATGTCAATTTCAAAGCAAAAAAAAATCCAATTTCATCCAAAACAAAAACAAATTAGTAAAAATGAAAGATCAAAGATACTTTGAAGTGTAGAAATCAATAAGCTTCCAATAACTTTTGTTGGCAACAATAAAAGTGTGAAATCGAAAGCGCCTTGTCGCTCGGAGCCCCTTTATTTACCAGCAGCCAATGATATATTTTAACACATAATGTCATGGGTGCCTTTAAACTGCAGCAGATAATATGCACTGCCACTCTCATTTAGAGGTTCAAGAGAATACAAATTTTATATTTTGGGCAAGAAATAAGTACTTTTGACTATTTTTATGGTGGCAATCAGGTGAAAATGGAGGTTCATAACCGAGCGAAAGAAAAAATGCTCATGTTGGGGGTTTAGACCGGAAGGAAAGGTTAAAATGAACAAGATACATATATTTAGGCAAGCATTATAAGCTTAGCAATGAGGTTCCATGTACTAGCAGGGCCAGAAAGGAGCTCAGATCAATGTAGGCTTCCTGAAAGGGGTTTCTAGTACTTCTTCTGGACACACAAGCTTCACGCAGAATTCTCAACACAACAAATATCATCGATCCATGTCACCTTTGTATGCAAAGACACGCGAATAAGGTCAATACTTCCCTTACATCACTGAAGTGAGAGAATCATGTACCAATAAAAAACAAAACTGGTTGCTGAAGTGCCAAATTTTGGCAAAAAGATCCACTTAGGTAAATGATGAAGGGGACACTTGCTGCAACATCCTATGTTTAAGTCCGACGCGACATCCTTACAAGCCAGAACATTAACAGTAAGCGCTATTGTGAGAAAAACAATACCAAACACAAGCTAATTGTAGGGTTACAAGTAGCAAATTAACTCAGCTGTACTGCATACATGCTCAGGAACAAGGATAAACCTGTTAAGTGCCAACTTCCGCTGCCAGCAAAGCACGAGCTTTACGTGTCGGGATGCGGAACTATAGATTCAAACTGAACGGGGAATTGCACAACGGCAAGGGTTTGAGTGACCACAAACCTGATTATGGCAGTATTCACACCTTAAGCATCATTAATATGCTTATTTGCTTGTGTACATGATAATAATTTAGTATTATTACCTGTTTTGCCATCAATAACCCTTATGCAGTGGCCCTCGGCTTAGTCGCAGACATTCCTCTACCTGAAAAAGTCAAAATACCCAATTGAAATAGATATAAAATGAAAAAAACACATGCATTTATGTATTTTAAGTGTATTTATAAGAATAATATGTAGTGATAAAGCTTGTTATATTCATGATTGTACTAAATATGAAGGCTGGCTCAGCTAAGCATCTGCTGCACTGTCCAATCTGTAAAAATGTCCGCCATTCCATATCGGTGAAATGGGGCTCTGTTTGAATGTTAATGCTTTACGCACAAGCTATTGTTGCGTTACTGGATCACGGAGACCCAGGCGTTGAATTCTGACATCATGTAGTACATTAATGCTACACGGTCAACCAATATGCCTTTGAACTAAAGTTGGAAAGCAATTTAGCCCTTATTCGGCTATATAAGGGTGGAGGGTCAACTTGAAAAACAACTATTTTGGGTCAAATCATCTGAATTCATGCATTTAATGCACTTATAATCTTCTCTTTTGCTAAGAAATGACCAAAAATCAGCTTTACCAGTCATATTTTGCACTTGCAGATGATATTTCATTTTTACCTAAAGTTAGTTTAAAGGAGAAATATTTTCTGATTAAAATTTTGTTTTTCTTGCATATTATTATCTTCCTATTCATATTGCACCAATATATTAAGTTTGGCTGGATTATCTGTCCATTTGGCCATTTTATATCATATTTTCACACGCTGGTGTTTTCCGTCCGAAGAAGGCGATTTTAGGCCTGTTGGAGCTTAAATGTCCCTTTAAGATTTAAAGCTGTTGTGTTCAATATCTGCAACAAAATACCAAAACAAACCAAATGGATAGGCACCTGGGGCTTATGCGGGGTGGGAAAAGAATGAATTTGTTAGATATTTTCACTCTAAGCAATTTTGATAATGTCTTTTTAGTGTTTTTTTTTTTTAAATAACCCCAAAAATGTCAATTTCAAAGCAAAAAAAAATCCAATTTCATCCAAAACAATAAACAAATTAGTAAAAATGAAAGATCAAAGATACTTTGAAGTGTAGAAATCAATAAGCTTCCAATAACTTTTTGTTGCGCAACAATAAAAGTGTGAAATCTTGAAAGCGCCTTGTCGCTCGGAGCCCCTTTATTTACCAGCAGCCAATGATATATTTTAACACATTAATGTCATGGGTGCCTTTAAACTGCAGCAGATGGCCAATATGCACTGCCAGCTCTCATTTAGAGGTTCAAGAGAATACAAAATTTTATATTTTGGGCAAGAAATAAGTACTTTTGACTATTTTTATGGTGGCAATCAGGTGAAAATGGAGGTTCATAACCGAGCGAAAGAAAAAATGCTCATGTTGGGGGTTTAGACCGGAAGGAAAGGTTAAAATGAACAAGATACATATATTTAGGCAAGCATTATAAGCTTAGCAATGAGGTTCCATGTACTAGCAGGGCCAGAAAGGAGCTCAGATCAATGTAGGCTTCCTGAAAGGGGTTTCTAGTACTTCTTCTGGACACACAGCTTCACGCAGAATTCTCAACACAACAAATATCATCGATCCATGTCACCTTTGTATGCAAAGACACGCGAATAAGGTCAATACTTCCCTTACATCACTGAATGAGAGAATCATGTACCAAATAAAAAACAAAACTGGTTGCTGAAAGTGCCAAATTTTGGCAAAAAGATCCCACTTAGGTAAATGATGAAGGGGACACTTGCTGCAACAATCCTATGTTTAAGTCCGACGCGACATCCTTACAAGCCAGAACATTAACAGTAAGCGCTATTGTGAGAAAACAATACCAAACACAAGCTAATTGTAGGGTTACAAGTAGCAAATTAACTCAGCTGTACTGCATACATGCTCAGGAACAAGGATAAACCTGTTAAGTGCCAACTTCCGCTGCCAGCAAAGCACGAGCTTTACGTGTCGGGATGCGGAACTATAGATTCAAACTGAACGGGGAATTGCACAACGGCAAGGGTTTGAGTGACCACAAACCTGATTATGGCAGTATTTCACACCTTAAGCATCATTAATATGCTTATTTGCTTGTGTACATGATAATAATTTAGTATTATTACCTGTTTTGCCATCAATAACCCTTATGCAGTGGCCCTCGGCTTAGTCGCAGACATTCCTCTACCTGAAAAAGTCAAAATACCCAATTGAAATAGATATAAAATGAAAAAAACACATGCATTTATGTATTTTAAGTGTATTTATAAGAATAATATGTAGTGATAAAGCTTGTTATATTCATGATTGTACTAAATATGAAGGCTGGCTCAGCTAAGCATCTGCTGCACTGTCCAATCTGTAAAAATGTCCGCCATTCCATATCGGTGAAATGGGGCTCTGTTTGAATGTTAATGCTTTACGCACAAGCTATTGTTGCGTTACTGGATCACGGAGACCCAGGCGTTGAATTCTGACATCATGTAGTACATTAATGCTACACGGTCAACCAATATGCCTTTGAACTTAAGTTGGAAAGCAATTTAGCCCTTATTCGGCTATATAAGGGTGGAGGGTCAACTTGAAAAACAACTATTTTGGGTCAAATCATCTGAATTCATGCATTTAATGCACTTATAATCTTCTCTTTTGCTAAGAAATGACCAAAAATCAGCTTTACCAGTCATATTTTGCACTTGCAGATGATATTTCATTTTTACCTAAAGTTAGTTTAAAGGAGAAATATTTTCTGATTAAAATTTGTTTTTCTTGCATATTATTATCTTCCTATTCATATTGCACCAATATATTAAGTTTGGCTGGATTATCTGTCCATTTGGCCATTTTATATCATATTTTCACACGCTGGTGTTTTCCGTCCGAAGAAGGCGATTTTAGGCCTGTTGGAGCTTAAATGTCCCTTTAAGATTTAAAGCTGTTGTGTTCAATATCTGCAACAAAATACCAAAACAAACCAAATGGATAGGCACCTGGGGCTTATGCGGGGTGGGAAAAGAATGAATTTGTTAGATATTTTCACTCTAAGCAATTTTGATAATGTCTTTTTAGTGTTTTTTTTTTTTAAATAACCCCAAAAATGTCAATTTCAAAGCAAAAAAAAATCCAATTTCATCCAAAACAATAAACAAATTAGTAAAAATGAAAGATCAAAGATACTTTGAAGTGTAGAAATCAATAAGCTTCCAATAACTTTTTGTTGCGCAACAATAAAAGTGTGAAATCTTGAAAGCGCCTTGTCGCTCGGAGCCCCTTTATTTACCAGCAGCCAATGATATATTTTAACACATTATGTCATGGGTGCCTTTAAACTGCAGCAGATGGCCAATATGCACTGCCAGCTCTCATTTAGAGGTTCAAGAGAATACAAAATTTTATATTTTGGGCAAGAAATAAGTACTTTTGACTATTTTTATGGTGGCAATCAGGTGAAAATGGAGGTTCATAACCGAGCGAAAGAAAAAATGCTCATGTTGGGGGTTTAGACCGGAAGGAAAGGTTAAAATGAACAAGATACATATATTTAGGCAAGCATTATAAGCTTAGCAATGAGGTTCCATGTACTAGCAGGGCCAGAAAGGAGCTCAGATCAATGTAGGCTTCCTGAAAGGGGTTTCTAGTACTTCTTCTGGACACACAGCTTCACGCAGAATTCTCAACACAACAAATATCATCGATCCATGTCACCTTTGTATGCAAAGACACGCGAATAAGGTCAATACTTCCCTTACATCACTGAATGAGAGAATCATGTACCAAATAAAAAACAAAACTGGTTGCTGAAAGTGCCAAATTTTGGCAAAAAGATCCCACTTAGGTAAATGATGAAGGGGACACTTGCTGCAACAATCCTATGTTTAAGTCCGACGCGACATCCTTTCAAGCCAGAACATTAACAGTAAGCGCTATTGTGAGAAAACAATACCAAACACAAGCTAATTGTAGGGTTACAAGTAGCAAATTAACTCAGCTGTACTGCATACATGCTCAGGAACAAGGATAAACCTGTTAAGTGCCAACTTCCGCTGCCAGCAAAGCACGAGCTTTACGTGTCGGGATGCGGAACTATAGATTCAAACTGAACGGGGAATTGCACAACGGCAAGGGTTTGAGTGACCACAAACCTGATTATGGCAGTATTTCACACCTTAAGCATCATTAATATGCTTATTTGCTTGTGTACATGATAATAATTTAGTATTATTACCTGTTTTGCCATCAATAACCCTTATGCAGTGGCCCTCGGCTTAGTCGCAGACATTCCTCTACCTGAAAAAGTCAAAATACCCAATTGAAATAGATATAAAATGAAAAAAACACATGCATTTATGTATTTTAAGTGTATTTATAAGAATAATATGTAGTGATAAAGCTTGTTATATTCATGATTGTACTAAATATGAAGGCTGGCTCAGCTAAGCATCTGCTGCACTGTCCAATCTGTAAAAATGTCCGCCATTCCATATCGGTGAAATGGGGCTCTGTTTGAATGTTAATGCTTTACGCACAAGCTATTGTTGCGTTACTGGATCACGGAGACCCAGGCGTTGAATTCTGACATCATGTAGTACATTAATGCTACACGGTCAACCAATATGCCTTTGAACTTAAGTTGGAAAGCAATTTAGCCCTTATTCGGCTATATAAGGGTGGAGGGTCAACTTGAAAAACAACTATTTTGGGTCAAATCATCTGAATTCATGCATTTAATGCACTTATAATCTTCTCTTTTGCTAAGAAATGACCAAAAATCAGCTTTACCAGTCATATTTTGCACTTGCAGATGATATTTCATTTTTACCTAAAGTTAGTTTAAAGGAGAAATATTTTCTGATTAAATGTGTTTTTCTTGCATATTATTATCTTCCTATTCATATTGCACCAATATATTAAGTTTGGCTGGATTATCTGTCCATTTGGCCATTTTATATCATATTTTCACACGCTGGTGTTTTCCGTCCGAAGAAGGCGATTTTAGGCCTGTTGGAGCTTAAATGTCCCTTTAAGATTTAAAGCTGTTGTGTTCAATATCTGCAACAAAATACCAAAACAAACCAAATGGATAGGCACCTGGGGCTTATGCGGGGTGGGAAAAGAATGAATTTGTTAGATATTTTCACTCTAAGCAATTTTGATAATGTCTTTTTAGTGTTTTTTTTTTTTAAATAACCCCAAAAATGTCAATTTCAAAGCAAAAAAAAATCCAATTTCATCCAAAACAATAAACAAATTAGTAAAAATGAAAGATCAAAGATACTTTGAAGTGTAGAAATCAATAAGCTTCCAATAACTTTTTGTTGCGCAACAATAAAAGTGTGAAATCTTGAAAGCGCCTTGTCGCTCGGAGCCCCTTTATTTACCAGCAGCCAATGATATATTTTAACACATAATGTCATGGGTGCCTTTAAACTGCAGCAGATGGCCAATATGCACTGCCAGCTCTCATTTAGAGGTTCAAGAGAATACAAAATTTTATATTTTGGGCAAGAAATAAGTACTTTTGACTATTTTTATGGTGGCAATCAGGTGAAAATGGAGGTTCATAACCGAGCGAAAGAAAAAATGCTCATGTTGGGGGTTTAGACCGGAAGGAAAGGTTAAAATGAACAAGATACATATATTTAGGCAAGCATTATAAGCTTAGCAATGAGGTTCCATGTACTAGCAGGGCCAGAAAGGAGCTCAGATCAATGTAGGCTTCCTGAAAGGGGTTTCTAGTACTTCTTCTGGACACACAGCTTCACGCAGAATTCTCAACACAACAAATATCATCGATCCATGTCACCTTTGTATGCAAAGACACGCGAATAAGGTCAATACTTCCCTTACATCACTGAATGAGAGAATCATGTACCAAATAAAAAACAAAACTGGTTGCTGAAAGTGCCAAATTTTGGCAAAAAGATCCCACTTAGGTAAATGATGAAGGGGACACTTGCTGCAACAATCCTATGTTTAAGTCCGACGCGACATCCTTTCAAGCCAGAACATTAACAGTAAGCGCTATTGTGAGAAAACAATACCAAACACAAGCTAATTGTAGGGTTACAAGTAGCAAATTAACTCAGCTGTACTGCATACATGCTCAGGAACAAGGATAAACCTGTTAAGTGCCAACTTCCGCTGCCAGCAAAGCACGAGCTTTACGTGTCGGGATGCGGAACTATAGATTCAAACTGAACGGGGAATTGCACAACGGCAAGGGTTTGAGTGACCACAAACCTGATTATGGCAGTATTTCACACCTTAAGCATCATTAATATGCTTATTTGCTTGTGTACATGATAATAATTTAGTATTATTACCTGTTTTGCCATCAATAACCCTTATGCAGTGGCCCTCGGCTTAGTCGCAGACATTCCTCTACCTGAAAAAGTCAAAATACCCAATTGAAATAGATATAAAATGAAAAAAACACATGCATTTATGTATTTTAAGTGTATTTATAAGAATAATATGTAGTGATAAAGCTTGTTATATTCATGATTGTACTAAATATGAAGGCTGGCTCAGCTAAGCATCTGCTGCACTGTCCAATCTGTAAAAATGTCCGCCATTCCATATCGGTGAAATGGGGCTCTGTTTGAATGTTAATGCTTTACGCACAAGCTATTGTTGCGTTACTGGATCACGGAGACCCAGGCGTTGAATTCTGACATCATGTAGTACATTAATGCTACACGGTCAACCAATATGCCTTTGAACTTAAGTTGGAAAGCAATTTAGCCCTTATTCGGCTATATAAGGGTGGAGGGTCAACTTGAAAAACAACTATTTTGGGTCAAATCATCTGAATTCATGCATTTAATGCACTTATAATCTTCTCTTTTGCTAAGAAATGACCAAAAATCAGCTTTACCAGTCATATTTTGCACTTGCAGATGATATTTCATTTTTACCTAAAGTTAGTTTAAAGGAGAAATATTTTCTGATTAAAATGTGTTTTTCTTGCATATTATTATCTTCCTATTCATATTGCACCAATATATTAAGTTTGGCTGGATTATCTGTCCATTTGGCCATTTTATATCATATTTTCACACGCTGGTGTTTTCCGTCCGAAGAAGGCGATTTTAGGCCTGTTGGAGCTTAAATGTCCCTTTAAGATTTAAAGCTGTTGTGTTCAATATCTGCAACAAAATACCAAAACAAACCAAATGGATAGGCACCTGGGGCTTATGCGGGGTGGGAAAAGAATGAATTTGTTAGATATTTTCACTCTAAGCAATTTTGATAATGTCTTTTTAGTGTTTTTTTTTTTTAAATAACCCCAAAAATGTCAATTTCAAAGCAAAAAAAAATCCAATTTCATCCAAAACAATAAACAAATTAGTAAAAATGAAAGATCAAAGATACTTTGAAGTGTAGAAATCAATAAGCTTCCAATAACTTTTTGTTGCGCAACAATAAAAGTGTGAAATCTTGAAAGCGCCTTGTCGCTCGGAGCCCCTTTATTTACCAGCAGCCAATGATATATTTTAACACATAATGTCATGGGTGCCTTTAAACTGCAGCAGATGGCCAATATGCACTGCCAGCTCTCATTTAGAGGTTCAAGAGAATACAAAATTTTATATTTTGGGCAAGAAATAAGTACTTTTGACTATTTTTATGGTGGCAATCAGGTGAAAATGGAGGTTCATAACCGAGCGAAAGAAAAAATGCTCATGTTGGGGGTTTAGACCGGAAGGAAAGGTTAAAATGAACAAGATACATATATTTAGGCAAGCATTATAAGCTTAGCAATGAGGTTCCATGTACTAGCAGGGCCAGAAAGGAGCTCAGATCAATGTAGGCTTCCTGAAAGGGGTTTCTAGTACTTCTTCTGGACACACAGCTTCACGCAGAATTCTCAACACAACAAATATCATCGATCCATGTCACCTTTGTATGCAAAGACACGCGAATAAGGTCAATACTTCCCTTACATCACTGAATGAGAGAATCATGTACCAAATAAAAAACAAAACTGGTTGCTGAAAGTGCCAAATTTTGGCAAAAAGATCCCACTTAGGTAAATGATGAAGGGGACACTTGCTGCAACAATCCTATGTTTAAGTCCGACGCGACATCCTTTCAAGCCAGAACATTAACAGTAAGCGCTATTGTGAGAAAACAATACCAAACACAAGCTAATTGTAGGGTTACAAGTAGCAAATTAACTCAGCTGTACTGCATACATGCTCAGGAACAAGGATAAACCTGTTAAGTGCCAACTTCCGCTGCCAGCAAAGCACGAGCTTTACGTGTCGGGATGCGGAACTATAGATTCAAACTGAACGGGGAATTGCACAACGGCAAGGGTTTGAGTGACCACAAACCTGATTATGGCAGTATTTCACACCTTAAGCATCATTAATATGCTTATTTGCTTGTGTACATGATAATAATTTAGTATTATTACCTGTTTTGCCATCAATAACCCTTATGCAGTGGCCCTCGGCTTAGTCGCAGACATTCCTCTACCTGAAAAAGTCAAAATACCCAATTGAAATAGATATAAAATGAAAAAAACACATGCATTTATGTATTTTAAGTGTATTTATAAGAATAATATGTAGTGATAAAGCTTGTTATATTCATGATTGTACTAAATATGAAGGCTGGCTCAGCTAAGCATCTGCTGCACTGTCCAATCTGTAAAAATGTCCGCCATTCCATATCGGTGAAATGGGGCTCTGTTTGAATGTTAATGCTTTACGCACAAGCTATTGTTGCGTTACTGGATCACGGAGACCCAGGCGTTGAATTCTGACATCATGTAGTACATTAATGCTACACGGTCAACCAATATGCCTTTGAACTTAAGTTGGAAAGCAATTTAGCCCTTATTCGGCTATATAAGGGTGGAGGGTCAACTTGAAAAACAACTATTTTGGGTCAAATCATCTGAATTCATGCATTTAATGCACTTATAATCTTCTCTTTTGCTAAGAAATGACCAAAAATCAGCTTTACCAGTCATATTTTGCACTTGCAGATGATATTTCATTTTTACCTAAAGTTAGTTTAAAGGAGAAATATTTTCTGATTAAAATGTGTTTTTCTTGCATATTATTATCTTCCTATTCATATTGCACCAATATATTAAGTTTGGCTGGATTATCTGTCCATTTGGCCATTTTATATCATATTTTCACACGCTGGTGTTTTCCGTCCGAAGAAGGCGATTTTAGGCCTGTTGGAGCTTAAATGTCCCTTTAAGATTTAAAGCTGTTGTGTTCAATATCTGCAACAAAATACCAAAACAAACCAAATGGATAGGCACCTGGGGCTTATGCGGGGTGGGAAAAGAATGAATTTGTTAGATATTTTCACTCTAAGCAATTTTGATAATGTCTTTTTAGTGTTTTTTTTTTTTAAATAACCCCAAAAATGTCAATTTCAAAGCAAAAAAAAATCCAATTTCATCCAAAACAATAAACAAATTAGTAAAAATGAAAGATCAAAGATACTTTGAAGTGTAGAAATCAATAAGCTTCCAATAACTTTTTGTTGCGCAACAATAAAAGTGTGAAATCTTGAAAGCGCCTTGTCGCTCGGAGCCCCTTTATTTACCAGCAGCCAATGATATATTTTAACACATAATGTCATGGGTGCCTTTAAACTGCAGCAGATGGCCAATATGCACTGCCAGCTCTCATTTAGAGGTTCAAGAGAATACAAAATTTTATATTTTGGGCAAGAAATAAGTACTTTTGACTATTTTTATGGTGGCAATCAGGTGAAAATGGAGGTTCATAACCGAGCGAAAGAAAAAATGCTCATGTTGGGGGTTTAGACCGGAAGGAAAGGTTAAAATGAACAAGATACATATATTTAGGCAAGCATTATAAGCTTAGCAATGAGGTTCCATGTACTAGCAGGGCCAGAAAGGAGCTCAGATCAATGTAGGCTTCCTGAAAGGGGTTTCTAGTACTTCTTCTGGACACACAGCTTCACGCAGAATTCTCAACACAACAAATATCATCGATCCATGTCACCTTTGTATGCAAAGACACGCGAATAAGGTCAATACTTCCCTTACATCACTGAATGAGAGAATCATGTACCAAATAAAAAACAAAACTGGTTGCTGAAAGTGCCAAATTTTGGCAAAAAGATCCCACTTAGGTAAATGATGAAGGGGACACTTGCTGCAACAATCCTATGTTTAAGTCCGACGCGACATCCTTTCAAGCCAGAACATTAACAGTAAGCGCTATTGTGAGAAAACAATACCAAACACAAGCTAATTGTAGGGTTACAAGTAGCAAATTAACTCAGCTGTACTGCATACATGCTCAGGAACAAGGATAAACCTGTTAAGTGCCAACTTCCGCTGCCAGCAAAGCACGAGCTTTACGTGTCGGGATGCGGAACTATAGATTCAAACTGAACGGGGAATTGCACAACGGCAAGGGTTTGAGTGACCACAAACCTGATTATGGCAGTATTTCACACCTTAAGCATCATTAATATGCTTATTTGCTTGTGTACATGATAATAATTTAGTATTATTACCTGTTTTGCCATCAATAACCCTTATGCAGTGGCCCTCGGCTTAGTCGCAGACATTCCTCTACCTGAAAAAGTCAAAATACCCAATTGAAATAGATATAAAATGAAAAAAAACACATGCATTTATGTATTTTAAGTGTATTTATAAGAATAATATGTAGTGATAAAGCTTGTTATATTCATGATTGTACTAAATATGAAGGCTGGCTCAGCTAAGCATCTGCTGCACTGTCCAATCTGTAAAAATGTCCGCCATTCCATATCGGTGAAATGGGGCTCTGTTTGAATGTTAATGCTTTACGCACAAGCTATTGTTGCGTTACTGGATCACGGAGACCCAGGCGTTGAATTCTGACATCATGTAGTACATTAATGCTACACGGTCAACCAATATGCCTTTGAACTTAAGTTGGAAAGCAATTTAGCCCTTATTCGGCTATATAAGGGTGGAGGGTCAACTTGAAAAACAACTATTTTGGGTCAAATCATCTGAATTCATGCATTTAATGCACTTATAATCTTCTCTTTTGCTAAGAAATGACCAAAAATCAGCTTTACCAGTCATATTTTGCACTTGCAGATGATATTTCATTTTTACCTAAAGTTAGTTTAGGTTACAATATACCAAAAGATTTCCTTAACAAATTCAATGTAAAATCAACAACTTCAATGAAAAATAAAGTCAAACTTTTGCGCGTAGACACCCCCATACCCATACCTTTTCTTAAAGAGCATGCCAAGCCGAATGGATTTAAACAATAAAAAAGATAGGTCATGCAGTATGTAAGAAAGAACTCGACGCGAATCAACGGTCACTGTTTTAAGGCCACCTTTTTACCGGCTGATCTCCAGTTGATGAGGGTTTCCCGCCATCTGTCAAAATCTCATGTAGTCTCCAACCTATAAGCAAAACACTGAATTTGTAGTATACAACAATGTTTTCCCTACCACATGCACACAGAAATATTCAAAAATAAAGTCATGGCAAGTGCACATACAGAGAATTGTGTCTTCAAATAAATGACGTTCCATTTTTTAGAGGGTATAGCATTGAACACCAAAATGATTTAGTATATTGTAACCTAAAGGAGAAATATTTTCTGATTAAAATGTGTTTTTCTTGCATATTATTATCTTCCTATTCATATTGCACCAATATATTAAGTTTGGCTGGATTATCTGTCCATTTGGCCATTTTATATCATATTTTCACACGCTGGTGTTTTCCGTCCGAAGAAGGCGATTTTAGGCCTGTTGGAGCTTAAATGTCCCTTTAAGATTTAAAGCTGTTGTGTTCAATATCTGCAACAAAATACCAAAACAAACCAAATGGATAGGCACCTGGGGCTTATGCGGGGTGGGAAAAGAATGAATTTGTTAGATATTTTCACTCTAAGCAATTTTGATAATGTCTTTTTAGTGTTTTTTTTTTTTAAATAACCCCAAAAATGTCAATTTCAAAGCAAAAAAAAATCCAATTTCATCCAAAACAATAAACAAATTAGTAAAAATGAAAGATCAAAGATACTTTGAAGTGTAGAAATCAATAAGCTTCCAATAACTTTTTGTTGCGCAACAATAAAAGTGTGAAATCTTGAAAGCGCCTTGTCGCTCGGAGCCCCTTTATTTACCAGCAGCCAATGATATATTTTAACACATAATGTCATGGGTGCCTTTAAACTGCAGCAGATGGCCAATATGCACTGCCAGCTCTCATTTAGAGGTTCAAGAGAATACAAAATTTTATATTTTGGGCAAGAAATAAGTACTTTTGACTATTTTTATGGTGGCAATCAGGTGAAAATGGAGGTTCATAACCGAGCGAAAGAAAAAATGCTCATGTTGGGGGTTTAGACCGGAAGGAAAGGTTAAAATGAACAAGATACATATATTTAGGCAAGCATTATAAGCTTAGCAATGAGGTTCCATGTACTAGCAGGGCCAGAAAGGAGCTCAGATCAATGTAGGCTTCCTGAAAGGGGTTTCTAGTACTTCTTCTGGACACACAGCTTCACGCAGAATTCTCAACACAACAAATATCATCGATCCATGTCACCTTTGTATGCAAAGACACGCGAATAAGGTCAATACTTCCCTTACATCACTGAATGAGAGAATCATGTACCAAATAAAAAACAAAACTGGTTGCTGAAAGTGCCAAATTTTGGCAAAAAGATCCCACTTAGGTAAATGATGAAGGGGACACTTGCTGCAACAATCCTATGTTTAAGTCCGACGCGACATCCTTTCAAGCCAGAACATTAACAGTAAGCGCTATTGTGAGAAAACAATACCAAACACAAGCTAATTGTAGGGTTACAAGTAGCAAATTAACTCAGCTGTACTGCATACATGCTCAGGAACAAGGATAAACCTGTTAAGTGCCAACTTCCGCTGCCAGCAAAGCACGAGCTTTACGTGTCGGGATGCGGAACTATAGATTCAAACTGAACGGGGAATTGCACAACGGCAAGGGTTTGAGTGACCACAAACCTGATTATGGCAGTATTTCACACCTTAAGCATCATTAATATGCTTATTTGCTTGTGTACATGATAATAATTTAGTATTATTACCTGTTTTGCCATCAATAACCCTTATGCAGTGGCCCTCGGCTTAGTCGCAGACATTCCTCTACCTGAAAAAGTCAAAATACCCAATTGAAATAGATATAAAATGAAAAAAAACACATGCATTTATGTATTTTAAGTGTATTTATAAGAATAATATGTAGTGATAAAGCTTGTTATATTCATGATTGTACTAAATATGAAGGCTGGCTCAGCTAAGCATCTGCTGCACTGTCCAATCTGTAAAAATGTCCGCCATTCCATATCGGTGAAATGGGGCTCTGTTTGAATGTTAATGCTTTACGCACAAGCTATTGTTGCGTTACTGGATCACGGAGACCCAGGCGTTGAATTCTGACATCATGTAGTACATTAATGCTACACGGTCAACCAATATGCCTTTGAACTTAAGTTGGAAAGCAATTTAGCCCTTATTCGGCTATATAAGGGTGGAGGGTCAACTTGAAAAACAACTATTTTGGGTCAAATCATCTGAATTCATGCATTTAATGCACTTATAATCTTCTCTTTTGCTAAGAAATGACCAAAAATCAGCTTTACCAGTCATATTTTGCACTTGCAGATGATATTTCATTTTTACCTAAAGTTAGTTTATAAAGGAGAAATATTTTCTGATTAAAATGTGTTTTTCTTGCATATTATTATCTTCCTATTCATATTGCACCAATATATTAAGTTTGGCTGGATTATCTGTCCATTTGGCCATTTTATATCATATTTTCACACGCTGGTGTTTTCCGTCCGAAGAAGGCGATTTTAGGCCTGTTGGAGCTTAAATGTCCCTTTAAGATTTAAAGCTGTTGTGTTCAATATCTGCAACAAAATACCAAAACAAACCAAATGGATAGGCACCTGGGGCTTATGCGGGGTGGGAAAAGAATGAATTTGTTAGATATTTTCACTCTAAGCAATTTTGATAATGTCTTTTTAGTGTTTTTTTTTTTTAAATAACCCCAAAAATGTCAATTTCAAAGCAAAAAAAAATCCAATTTCATCCAAAACAATAAACAAATTAGTAAAAATGAAAGATCAAAGATACTTTGAAGTGTAGAAATCAATAAGCTTCCAATAACTTTTTGTTGCGCAACAATAAAAGTGTGAAATCTTGAAAGCGCCTTGTCGCTCGGAGCCCCTTTATTTACCAGCAGCCAATGATATATTTTAACACATAATGTCATGGGTGCCTTTAAACTGCAGCAGATGGCCAATATGCACTGCCAGCTCTCATTTAGAGGTTCAAGAGAATACAAAATTTTATATTTTGGGCAAGAAATAAGTACTTTTTGACTATTTTTATGGTGGCAATCAGGTGAAAATGGAGGTTCATAACCGAGCGAAAGAAAAAATGCTCATGTTGGGGGTTTAGACCGGAAGGAAAGGTTAAAATGAACAAGATACATATATTTAGGCAAGCATTATAAGCTTAGCAATGAGGTTCCATGTACTAGCAGGGCCAGAAAGGAGCTCAGATCAATGTAGGCTTCCTGAAAGGGGTTTCTAGTACTTCTTCTGGACACACAGCTTCACGCAGAATTCTCAACACAACAAATATCATCGATCCATGTCACCTTTGTATGCAAAGACACGCGAATAAGGTCAATACTTCCCTTACATCACTGAATGAGAGAATCATGTACCAAATAAAAAACAAAACTGGTTGCTGAAAGTGCCAAATTTTGGCAAAAAGATCCCACTTAGGTAAATGATGAAGGGGACACTTGCTGCAACAATCCTATGTTTAAGTCCGACGCGACATCCTTTCAAGCCAGAACATTAACAGTAAGCGCTATTGTGAGAAAACAATACCAAACACAAGCTAATTGTAGGGTTACAAGTAGCAAATTAACTCAGCTGTACTGCATACATGCTCAGGAACAAGGATAAACCTGTTAAGTGCCAACTTCCGCTGCCAGCAAAGCACGAGCTTTACGTGTCGGGATGCGGAACTATAGATTCAAACTGAACGGGGAATTGCACAACGGCAAGGGTTTGAGTGACCACAAACCTGATTATGGCAGTATTTCACACCTTAAGCATCATTAATATGCTTATTTGCTTGTGTACATGATAATAATTTAGTATTATTACCTGTTTTGCCATCAATAACCCTTATGCAGTGGCCCTCGGCTTAGTCGCAGACATTCCTCTACCTGAAAAAGTCAAAATACCCAATTGAAATAGATATAAAATGAAAAAAACACATGCATTTATGTATTTTAAGTGTATTTATAAGAATAATATGTAGTGATAAAGCTTGTTATATTCATTATTGTACTAAATATGAAGGCTGGCTCAGCTAAGCATCTGCTGCACTGTCCAATCTGTAAAAATGTCCGCCATTCCATATCGGTGAAATGGGGCTCTGTTTGAATGTTAATGCTTTACGCACAAGCTATTGTTGCGTTACTGGATCACGGAGACCCAGGCGTTGAATTCTGACATCATGTAGTACATTAATGCTACACGGTCAACCAATATGCCTTTGAACTTAAGTTGGAAAGCAATTTAGCCCTTATTCGGCTATATAAGGGTGGAGGGTCAACTTGAAAAACAACTATTTTGGGTCAAATCATCTGAATTCATGCATTTAATGCACTTATAATCTTCTCTTTTGCTAAGAAATGACCAACAAGGGACAAAATTGTCACAAAACCAGGTTTTCATTGTGAAAAAAAAATCTGATAAAGGGAGAAAACTCAAACTGAACTTTTGAAATGACCAAAAAAAATTAACCCCCTTTGTAAGTTTTTTTTTTTTTTTAAATCTATTTTTAGTTGTGGCGACCTTGACATTGGAGATATTGACGTGATTCTTTCGTGGGACACACCGTCCCATGATGGTGAACAAATGTGCCAAATGATTTTAAAATCTCACAATGAATGACATAGTTATGGCCAGGACAAGCTCATTTATGGCCATTTTTGACCTTTGAACTCAAAGTGTGACCTTGACCTTGGAGATATCGACGTAATTATTTCGCGCGACACACCGTCCAATGATGGTGAACAAATGTGCCAAATGATTTTAAAATCTGACGATGAACGACATAGTTATGGCTCGGACAAGCTCATTTATGGCCATTTTTGACCTTTGAACTCAAAGTGTGACCTTGACCTTGGAGATATCGACGTAATTATTTCGCCCGACACACCGTCCAATGATGGTGAACAAATGTGCCAAATGATTTTTAAATCTGACAATGAACGACATAGTTATGGCCCGGACAAGCTTATTCCGCCAGCCCGCAGCCAGCCAGCCAGCCAGCCAGCCCGCCAGCCAGCCCGCCCGCATTCGCCAATCTAATAACCAGTTTTTTCCTTCGGAAAACCTGGTTAAAAACCTGGTTAAAAATCAGCTTTACCAGTCATATTTTGCACTTGCAGATGATATTTCATTTTTACCTAAAGTTAGTTTAGGTTACAATATACCAAAAGATTTCCTTAACAAATTCAATGTAAAATCAACAACTTCAATGAAAAATAAAGTCAAACTTTTGCGCGTAGACACCCCCATACCCATACCTTTTCTTAAAGAGCATGCCAAGCCGAATGGATTTTAACAATAAAAAAGATAGGTCATGCAGTATGTAAGAAAGAACTCGACGCGAATCAACGGTCACTGTTTTAAGGCCACCTTTTTACCGGCTGATCTCCAGTTGATGAGGGTTTCCCGCCATCTGTCAAAATCTCATGTAGTCTCCAACCTATAAGCAAAACACTGAATTTGTAGTATACAACAATGTTTTCCCTACCACATGCACACAGAAATATTCAAAAATAAAGTCATGGCAAGTGCACATACAGAGAATTGTGTCTTCAAATAAATGACGTTCCATTTTTTAGAGGGTATAGCATTGAACACCAAAATGATTTAGTATATTGTAACCTAAAGGAGAAATATTTTCTGATTAAAATGTGTTTTTCTTGCATATTATTATCTTCCTATTCATATTGCACCAATATATTAAGTTTGGCTGGATTATCTGTCCATTTGGCCATTTTATATCATATTTTCACACGCTGGTGTTTTCCGTCCGAAAAAGGCGATTTTAGGCCTGTTGGAGCTTAAATGTCCCTTTAAGATTTAAAGCTGTTGTGTTCAATATCTGCAACAAAATACCAAACAAACCAAATGGATAGGCACCTGGGGCTTATGCGGGTGGGAAAAAAATGAATTTGTTAGATATTTTCACTCTAAGCAATTTTGATAATGTCTTTTTAGTGTTTTTTTTTTTTAATAACCCCAAAAATGTCAATTTCAAAGCAAAAAAAAATCCAATTTCATCCAAAACAATAAACAAATTAGTAAAAATGAAAGATCAAAGATACTTTGAAGTGTAGAAATCAATAAGCTTCCAATAACTTTTTGTTGCGCAACAATAAAAGTGTGAAATCTTGAAAGCGCCTTGTCGCTCGGAGCCCCTTTATTTACCAGCAGCCAATGATATATTTTAACACATAATGTCATGGGTGCCTTTAAACTGCAGCAGATGGCCAATATGCACTGCCAGCTCTCATTTAGAGGTTCAAGAGAATACAAAATTTTATATTTTGGGCAAGAAATAAGTACTTTTGACTATTTTTATGGTGGCAATCAGGTGAAAATGGAGGTTCATAACCGAGCGAAAGAAAAAATGCTCATGTTGGGGGTTTAGACCGGAAGGAAAGGTTAAAATGAACAAGATACATATATTTAGGCAAGCATTATAAGCTTAGCAATGAGGTTCCATGTACTAGCAGGGCCAGAAAGGAGCTCAGATCAATGTAGGCTTCCTGAAAGGGGTTTCTAGTACTTCTTCTGGACACACAGCTTCACGCAGAATTCTCAACACAACAAATATCATCGATCCATGTCACCATTTGTATGCAAAGACACGCGAATAAGGTCAATACTTCCCTTACATCACTGAATGAGAGAATCATGTACCATAATAAAAACAAAAATGGTTGCTGAAAGTGCCAAATTTTGGCAAAAAGATCCCACTTAGGTAAATGATGAAGGGGACACTTGCTGCAACAATCCTATGTTTAAGTCCGACGCGACATCCTTTCAAGCCAGAACATTAACAGTAAGCGCTATTGTGAGAAAACAATACCAAACACAAGCTAATTGTAGGGTTACAAGTAGCAAATTTAACTCAGCTGTACTGCATACATGCTCAGGAACAAGGATAAACCTGTTAAGTGCCAACTTCCGCTGCCAGCAAAGCACGAGCTTTACGTGTCGGGATGCGGAACTATAGATTCAAACTGAACGGGGAATTGCACAATGGTAAGGGTTTGAGTGACCACAAACCTGATTATGGCAGTATTTCACACCTTAAGCATCATTAATATGCTTATTTGCTTGTGTACATGATAATAATTTAGTATTATTACCTGTTTTGCCATCAATAACCCTTATGCAGTGGCCCTCTGCTTAGTCGCAGACATTCCTCTACCTGAACAAGTCAAAATACCCAATTGAAATAGATATAAAATGAAAAAAACACATGCATTTATGTATTTTAAGTGTATTTATAAGAATAATATGTAGTGATAAAGCTTGTTATATTCATGATTGTACTAAATATGAAGGCTGGCTCAGCTAAGCATCTGCTGCACTGTCCAATCTGTAAAAATGTCCGCCATTCCATATCGGTGAAATGGGGCTCTGTTTGAATGTTAATGCTTTACGCACAAGCTATTGTTGCGTTACTGGATCACGGAGACCCAGGCGTTGAATTCTGACATCATGTAGAACATTAATGCTACACGGTCAACCAATATGCCTTTGAACTTAAGTTGGAAAGCAATTTAGCCCTTATTTGGCTATATAAGGGTGGAGGGTCAACTTGAAAAACAACTATTTTGGGTCAAATCATCTGAATTCATGCATTTAATGCACTTATAATCTTCTCTTTTGCTAAGAAATGACCAAAAATCAGCTTTACCAGTCATATTTTGCACTTGCAGATGATATTTCATTTTTACCTAAAGTTAGTTTAAAGGAGAAATATTTTCTGATTAAAATGTGTTTTTCTTGCATATTATTATCTTCCTATTCATATTGCACCAATATATTAAGTTTGGCTGGATTATCTGTCCATTTGGCCATTTTATATCATATTTTCACACGCTGGTGTTTTCCGTCCGAAGAAGGCGATTTTAGGCCTGTTGGAGCTTAAATGTCCCTTTAAGATTTAAAGCTGTTGTGTTCAATATCTGCAACAAAATACCAAAACAAACCAAATGGATAGCAGTGTTCGCCAAAACTTGAAAAATCTGTCAGTCATTTGGACTGACAGACTTGAAATTTTGTCAGTCCGAATCAGTTTCTGTCAGTCCCACTGTCCGATTAAACTATAACAGCAAAACACAACAAAAGAGAGTACGTTTTAGGTGTTAATTGGTTTTGATCAAATTAAAATACAATAAAAACGTGTCCAAAGTCGATATAATGAAACAATTATTATATTTATAAAAAACCACATATTAACCAAAGGCATGTCAAACTGTTTTTAGCCTCCACAGCTCTACAAATCCGTGTTCTTGAAAAGTTAGGGTGACATCCAATCAAGTTTGACTTAATTGCACACACCCATTCACACTACTTTGGATGACTTCAATTTGTGTTTATTAGCTAATTTCCAAAGTTCTAAAACAACACCTATTGTTAAAATATTTTCTCTTAGCTGAGGTGGTTGATTTCCAGGTTCAATTAAATTAATGTCTTTCACACCTATTACTTGATAGAAAGGCCCATGATAATTACCACCATCCATTCTTGTTGTCTGAACACAAAACATAATGCTACAATCTATCAACAACAAATTAACAAATGTCCGAATTTTAAATTATCCGAAATATAGTACATTGGGTGGAAAAACTTCGTTTGATTTCAGAAATTGTTGGTATGTCAATTAAAATATATCCTTCCCAGAACTATATAATAATGAAACTATTTAACAGAAATGCTCAAAAATGCCTGTTGAAACAAGTTTTCATGCGTTTTTTGTTGTGGAGAAATTAAATGGAACAAACAAAATGGCGGACGCACCCGGTTGCTTTTTAAACAAAGACCGTTGATTTTGAACTTGCATGTGATTGTCAATTATAATCCAACTTTAAACATCAAAACATCAAAATGAAGGTAACAAAAAAGGATTTTGAAAGAAGTTGAACAAAACGCATTTACCTTCTATTAATCCAATAACACATTATACACTTTGAGTGATCTTTTTGAAACCATTTTTCATCCGATTGTATCGGTCAGTCGGACCGATTATCTTAAATCACTTGTCGGTCCTGAGAAAAATTTGCCCGTCAGGACCGGCGGACCGACGGTTTTGGCGAACCCTGGATAGGCACCTGGGGCTTATGCGGGGTGGGAAAAGAATGAATTTGTTAGATATTTTCACTCTAAGCAATTTTGATAATGTCTTTTTAGTGTTTTTTTTTTTTAAATAACCCCAAAAATGTCAATTTCAAAGCAAAAAAAAATCCAATTTCATCCAAAACAATAAACAAATTAGTAAAAATGAAAGATCAAAGATACTTTGAAGTGTAGAAATCAATAAGCTTCCAATAACTTTTTGTTGCGCAACAATAAAAGTGTGAAATCTTGAAAGCGCCTTGTCGCTCGGAGCCCCTTTATTTACCAGCAGCCAATGATATATTTTAACACATAATGTCATGGGTGCCTTTAAACTGCAGCAGATGGCCAATATGCACTGCCAGCTCTCATTTAGAGGTTCAAGAGAATACAAAATTTTATATTTTGGGCAAGAAATAAGTACTTTTGACTATTTTTATGGTGGCAATCAGGTGAAAATGGAGGTTCATAACCGAGCGAAAGAAAAAATGCTCATGTTGGGGGTTTAGACCGGAAGGAAAGGTTTAAATGAACAAGATACATATATTTAGGCAAGCATTATAAGCTTAGCAATGAGGTTCCATGTACTAGCAGGGCCAGAAAGGAGCTCAGATCAATGTAGGCTTCCTGAAAGGGGTTTCTAGTACTTCTTCTGGACACACAGCTTCACGCAGAATTCTCAACACAACAAATATCATCGATCCATGTCACCTTTGTATGCAAAGACACGCGAATAAGGTCAATACTTCCCTTACATCACTGAATGAGAGAATCATGTACCAAATAAAAAACAAAACTGGTTGCTGAAAGTGCCAAATTTTGGCAAAAAGATCCCACTTAGGTAAATGATGAAGGGGACACTTGCTGCAACAATCCTATGTTTAAGTCCGACGCGACATCCTTTCAAGCCAGAACATTAACAGTAAGCGCTATTGTGAGAAAACAATACCAAACACAAGCTAATTGTAGGGTTACAAGTAGCAAATTAACTCAGCTGTACTGCATACATGCTCAGGAACAAGGATAAACCTGTTAAGTGCCAACTTCCGCTGCCAGCAAAGCACGAGCTTTACGTGTCGGGATGCGGAACTATAGATTCAAACTGAACGGGGAATTGCACAACGGCAAGGGTTTGAGTGACCACAAACCTGATTATGGCAGTATTTCACACCTTAAGCATCATTAATATGCTTATTTGCTTGTGTACATGATAATAATTTAGTATTATTACCTGTTTTGCCATCAATAACCCTTATGCAGTGGCCCTCGGCTTAGTCGCAGACATTCCTCTACCTGAAAAAGTCAAAATACCCAATTGAAATAGATATAAAATGAAAAAAACACATGCATTTATGTATTTTAAGTGTATTTATAAGAATAATATGTAGTGATAAAGCTTGTTATATTCATGATTGTACTAAATATGAAGGCTGGCTCAGCTAAGCATCTGCTGCACTGTCCAATCTGTAAAAATGTCCGCCATTCCATATCGGTGAAATGGGGCTCTGTTTGAATGTTAATGCTTTACGCACAAGCTATTGTTGCGTTACTGGATCACGGAGACCCAGGCGTTGAATTCTGACATCATGTAGTACATTAATGCTACACGGTCAACCAATATGCCTTTGAACTTAAGTTGGAAAGCAATTTAGCCCTTATTTGGCTATATAAGGGTGGAGGGTCAACTTGAAAAACAACTATTTTGGGTCAAATCATCTGAATTCATGCATTTAATGCACTTATAATCTTCTCTTTTGCTAAGAAATGACCAAAAATCAGCTTTACCAGTCATATTTTGCACTTGCAGATGATATTTCATTTTTACCTAAAGTTAGTTTAAAGGAGAAATATTTTCTGATTAAAATGTGTTTTTCTTGCATATTATTATCTTCCTATTCATATTGCACCAATATATTAAGTTTGGCTGAATTATCTGTCCATTTGGCCATTTTATATCATATTTTCACACGCTGGTGTTTTCCGTCCGAAGAAGGTGATTTTAGGCCTGTTGGAGCTTAAATGTCCTTTTAAGATTTAAAGCTGTTGTGTTCAATATCTGCAACAAAATACCAAAACAAACCAAATGGATAGGCACCTGGGGCTTATGCGGGGTGGGAAAAGAATGAATTTGTTAGATATTTTCACTCTAAGCAATTTTGATAATGTCTTTTTAGTGTTTTTTTTTTTAAATAACCCCAAAAATGTCAATTTCAAAGCAAAAAAAAATCCAATTTCATCCAAAACAATAAACAAATTAGTAAAAATGAAAGATCAAAGATACTTTGAAGTGTAGAAATCAATAAGCTTCCAATAACTTTTTGTTGCGCAACAATAAAAGTGTGAAATCTTGAAAGCGCCTTGTCGCTCGGAGCCCCTTTATTTACCAGCAGCCAATGATATATTTTAACACATAATGTCATGGGTGCCTTTAAACTGCAGCAGATGGCCAATATGCACTGCCAGCTCTCATTTAGAGGTTCAAGAGAATACAAAATTTTATATTTTGGGCAAGAAATAAGTACTTTTGACTATTTTTATGGTGGCAATCAGGTGAAAATGGAGGTTCATAACCAAGCGAAAGAAAAAATGCTCATGTTGGGGGTTTAGACCGGAAGGAAAGGTTAAAATGAACAAGATACATATATTTAGGCAAGCATTATAAGCTTAGCAATGAGGTTCCATGCACTAGCAGGGCCAGAAAGGAGCTCAGATCAATGTAGGCTTCCTGAAAGGGGTTTCTAGTACTTCTTCTGGACACACAGCTTCACGCAGAATTCTCAACACAACAAATATCATCGATCCATGTCACCTTTGTATGCAAAGACACGCGAATAAGGTCAATACTTCCCTTACATCACTGAATGAGAGAATCATGTACCAAATAAAAAACAAAACTGGTTGCTGAAAGTGCCAAATTTTGGCAAAAAGATCCCACTTAGGTAAATGATGAAGGGGACACTTGCTGCAACAATCCTATGTTTAAGTCCGACGCGACATCCTTTCAACCCAGAACATTAACATTAAGCGCTATTGTGAGAAAACAATACCAAACACAAGCTAATTGTAGGGTTACAAGTAGCAAATTAACTCAGCTGTACTGCATACATGCTCAGGAACAAGGATAAACCTGTTAAGTGCCAACTTCCGCTGCCAGCAAAGCACGAGCTTTACGTGTCGGGATGCGGAACTATAGATTTAAACTGAACGGGGAATTGCACAACGGCAAGGGTTTGAGTGACCACAAACCTGATTATGGCAGTATTTCACACCTTAAGCATCATTAATATGCTTATTTGCTTGTGTACATGATAATAATTTAGTATTATTACCTGTTTTGCCATCAATAACCCTTATGCAGTGGTCCTCGGCTTAGTCGCAGACATTCCTCTACCTGAAAAAGTCAAAATACCCAATTGAAATAGATATAAAATGAAAAAAACACATGCATTTATGTATTTTAAGTGTATTTATAAGAATAATATGTAGTGATAAAGCTTGTTATATTCATGATTGTACTAAATATGAAGGCTGGCTCAGCTAAGCATCTGCTGCACTGTCCAATCTGTAAAAATGTCCGCCATTCCATATCGGTGAAATGGGGCTCTGTTTGAATGTTAATGCTTTACGCACAAGCTATTGTTGCGTTACTGGATCACGGAGACCCAGGCGTTGAATTCTGACATCATGTAGTACATTAATGCTACACAGTCAACCAATATGCCTTTGAACTTAAGTTGGAAAGCAATTTAGCCCTTATTCGGCTATATAAGGGTGGAGGGTCAACTTGAAAAACAACTATTTTGGGTCAAATCATCTGAATTCATGCATTTAATGCACTTATAATCTTCTCTTTTGCTAAGAAATGACCAAAAATCAGCTTTACCAGTCATATTTTGCACTTGCAGATGATATTTCATTTTTACCTAAAGTTAGTTTAGGTTACAATATACCAAAAGATTTCCTTAACAAATTCAATGTAAAATCAACAACTTCAATGAAAAATAAAGTCAAACTTTTGCGCGTAGACACCCCCATACCCATACCTTTTCTTAAAGAGCATGCAAAGCCGAATGGATTTAAACAATAAAAAAGATAGGTCATGCAGTATGTAAGAAAGAACTCGACGCGAATCAACGGTCACTGTTTTAAGGCCACCTTTTTACCGGCTGATCTCCAGTTGATGAGGGTTTCCCGCCATCTGTCAAAATCTCATGTAGTCTCCAACCTATAAGCAAAACACTGAATTTGTAGTATACAACAATGTTTTCCCTACCACATGCACACAGAAATATTCAAAAATAAAGTCATGGCAAGTGCACATACAGAGAATTGTGTCTTCAAATAAATGACGTTCCATTTTTTAGAGGGTATAGCATTGAACACCAAAATGATTTAGTATATTGTAACCTAAAGGAGAAATATTTTCTGATTAAAATGTGTTTTTCTTGCATATTATTATCTTCCTATTCATATTGCACCAATATATTAAGTTTGGCTGGATTATCTGTCCATTTGGCCATTTTATATCATATTTTCACACGCTGGTGTTTTCCGTCCGAAGAAGGCGATTTTAGGCCTGTTGGAGCTTAAATGTCCCTTTAAGATTTAAAGCTGTTGTGTTCAATATCTGCAACAAAATACCAAAACAAACCAAATGGATAGGCAACTGGGGCTTATGCGGGGTGGGAAAAGAATGAATTTGTTAGATATTTTCACTCTAAGCAATTTTGATAATGTCTTTTTAGTGTTTTTTTTTTTTAAATAACCCCAAAAATGTCAATTTCAAAGCAAAAAAAAATCCAATTTCATCCAAAACAATAAACAAATTAGTAAAAATGAAAGATCAAAGATACTTTGAAGTGTAGAAATCAATAAGCTTCCAATAACTTTTTGTTGCGCAACAATAAAAGTGTGAAATCTTGAAAGCGCCTTGTCGCTCGGAGCCCCTTTATTTACCAGCAGCCAATGATATATTTTAACACATAATGTCATGGGTGCCTTTAAACTGCAGCAGATGGCCAATATGCACTGCCAGCTCTCATTTAGAGGTTCAAAAGAATACAAAATTTTATATTTTGGGCAAGAAATAAGTACTTTTGACTATTTTTATGGTGGCAATCAGGTGAAAATGGAGGTTCATAACCGAGTGAAAGAAAAAATACTCATGTTGGGGTTTTAGACCGGAAGGAAAGGTTAAAATGAACAAGATACATATATTTAGGCAAGCATTATAAGCTTAGCAATGAGGTTCCATGTACTAGCAGGGCCAGAAAGGAGCTCAGATCAATGTAGGCTTCCTGAAAGGGGTTTCTAGTACTTCTTCTGGACACATAGCTTCACGCAGAATTCTCAACACAACAAATATCATCGATCCATGTCACCTTTGTATGCAAAGACACGCGAATAAGGTCAATACTTCCCTTACATCACTGAATGAGAGAATCATGTACCAAATAAAAAACAAAACTGGTTGCTGAAAGTGCCAAATTTTGGCAAAAAGATCCCACTTAGGTAAATGATGAAGGGAACACCAAAATGATTTAGTATATTGTAACCTTAAGAGCAAAGGTTAAAATACACTAAAGTGTTAAATCGATGAAAAAAGGTTACATTATACTATAAAAACAAACACTCAGGAATCCGAGTTAAAATAAATTAATTATGATAACCTACAAGTAAACATCTTATTATTCATAAACTTGGTCCAATTTGCTACTATAAATAACAAACTTTAACCGATATTTCATCCTGCATGTTTTATGGTTTTCACACACCCTATTAGGTGTAATTTATTGTTGTTTCCTGTAAGTGACGTGACTATGTTATTATGTTATATAAACTGTATTTGCTCATTCTATTCACATGTTGTGAATATGTGCATATTGAAAATAAACTAATAAATAAAGTCACAAAATAAACATATGCATGCATTTACAAACGAACCTTATGTTAACAATTTCATATTGTATTTTACAAAAGTGAAGCTTTAGTTTGTATTGTTTAATTATTTATGTTATATCAACATGTGAGGTGACATTTAACACTTATTTATTGTACAAGTAAAATGTTATAAACTGTTTTATTTTAAAGTTCCTCTCAAAAGAAGACTAAGAGCATTAAATGATATCCATATTGAGTACAAAAACGCTTATTAAATTTTGATTTGGCGAACAGTTACCTGTACATATTTTCGTGTAAACATACTGATGAACGATGTACATAAATGTATAAAAAATGATTTCGTTGTCATAAAGATTGAAGTTCAACATGGAACCATATAGCTATCAATATGTTTATCTTACTCGTTGAAGATTGTCATATTTTGAAGCGAACGTATATAAAGTTTAGTCCATGCATCTGGTTTTATAACAAAACACAAAACATGAATTATACAACAAGTACATGGTACACATATTTATTTTTTAGAAATTGCGAATGTAGCAAGTTGTTATTTACAAAGTATTTGAAGTCATGTTGAATTCAAATTAAGTAGTGAATATGCAAAAAATGATACAGACGACAATAAGCATGATATTGATAATTATTATAATGGTTAAAGTGATGATGATTTATTAAATATTATTGTCGATTGATGATGATGAGAAAGAGGAATAGGAGAAGTTGAGATGGATCTTGATTATGAAAATGTGATGAACATGCTGCTGCTGCTGATGATGATGACGATGATTATGAAAATAATGATGAAGATATTTCTGCTAATGATGCTTGTGATGCTGCTGCTGATGCTGCTGCTGATGATGTTGATGATAACGACGACATCAACGACAACAACAACAATAACGATGATGATGATGATGATGATTCTCTACCTGATCGATATTATTGAAATACTGTTGATATTGGCGGAATACAAAATAAAACAATTAAACAAGCACACCCTTCCTACTCAAATCTATCTGGATGAAATAGTTTTCATCTGAATCTGACTAAGACTTATAAACTGAGACAACCTTACCTGATAAAGTAACGTTGCGATCATATTGTTTCTTTAGTCCACGTTATCTTTATTTAGCCTATTGTGACCTGTATTTCCGTTGAACCTTTACATCACATACATGTCTAATGTCGAATGAATGCAATAACTATCAGTAAATACAAGACTGTTATATTTAAAATATGTATGCAATGATCATTTAATCAACATTTTAAATAATATTTATGATCATTATTTAGCATGGTTTTCAATCATTAACTAATCATTAATTTTGTTATTCAATACAATTACTGAAAATTAGTTCAACCCAGCTTTTTGTAAACATATTTTTTATACGGACATTAATATTCTATAAAAAATACGAAGATAATGTTAACACTTTACAACAACCGCGGTGACAGGATGAGTATTTAAAAATAAGATCATAAAAAGAGGTTTGAGGGAGGTTCGGACCCGCCATAAATTTACCCACTATCACCAATTAAATGTTAGAAATAACATACGGTGTCAATATGTATCTCTTCTAGTGTGCAAGTTGCAAGGCAAATATGTTCTATCATTTGTCAGAGACACGAACGTACGTGAAAAATCGCATTCAATTAAGAACTATATTACCGCTCAGGTGCACTGATAGCAATTGTCCGGGATTTCCCAGTTTATTATCAGGTTGCACGTATAAACTGCAACTACGACGCTAGGCAATCAATAAATGCATATACAACCTAGACTAGAATGACACAGGTATGCAGTTTACAGCTATTTATTTTCGCTAGATTATACTTCAAACGTTAGGCGTACATTGAGTATCTGTCGTTGGTCGAACCAGCACTTGACGTGTTAATAGAAGACCTTGAGAAAGCTGCCTTTATGAGTAGTGAAGCCGGGAATTCTAGGTTGATACCATATCCGATATGCCACCGCAATTGTTTTCAAATAATCAATGAGCATAATACGTTATTCTGTTATGTTTATAATGTTTACTTATTCACTACGAAAGTATATATAGCTTTCTGTTAAATTACTGTCCCGTGCATACACTCGTGGTTTCTGCATGGGTATCTCACAAACTGTCACTAAATTTACATTGCATTTGTAGTTCACATCGCCAACATGTATTGACAAATAAAAATCCATAGTACTTTTCTTAATATTAGGCTTTCAATTGTATGTGCAACCACTCCTGCCTTTGCATATATATGATTTTACTATTACAGTCCACATATATGAGTGGTTCCAATTAAACACCATATCATCTCAGACTCTATGTCACATTATCGAGTGATTTGTATTGCATTGTTTCTTGGCCAGTTTTCTTAGTTTTTGTTTTAATGCAGCACTGCTCTTTTTGAATTTATAACGAACTCTTTAAATGTTACAACAGATATAACGTAGTAACCTACAATTGAATTAGCTCAGAAGATAACAGTATCATATTAAGATAATCAAAAGAGCATTGAAATTTGGGAATGAAATACGAAGAATATGCTATTAAGAAATCATATGACAAACAAGTATATTGTTGTGGTGCACATGAAGTTTTCATGTCACATTTCAAGAAAACATTTATATGACAGGGGTATTATTACTTGCTGTAAAATGATACTATAATGCGATTTTCTGTATCAATATTAGTGTTTAATTACACTACATGGGTATATATAAACATAGACCTACTGCTACCTATATGTCTATTTATGAGAATAAAGTCTCATTAGGTTAACTTGAAGGAATAAATAAGGTTATATTGTTATGGCGTTAGTTACCTATACAGATCAATATAATGAAATCATCATTGCTGATTTTCAAGGACACTACTTGACACTTGATTTCAAATCACTTCATACAATATTGAAATGAGTAACCCGTTTATATATGCTATAGATTATTGATAAATGCATACTAAAATCATGTTAATTCTGAGAAGGTCGGTTGGTCTTTCAAATAGTCATTTGGTCTGTCAAGATGGTCGTTTGACCCGTCGGGATGATCGTTTGGGTATGTCCGCAGATTATTTCATTTCCGCACAATACCAAGAGAGCTTTTTGACCTACAATTACGTTTGGTGAGGATGTAAGTTGGGATGCTAGAAACCTATAAGAATAGAAAGGCTTGATTTTGACGCCTGATGGTCAAGGGTCATTGCCACGGGGGATTAATAAATGAAATGATTTATCACAGGATATGTTGAGCACGCTTTTACATACTGTAATAAAACGCATCCTTTAAGTTTCAAGTATACGTACAAATAAATGTATGATGCGTTAAGCAATGCACGAAAGCTTACTTTATCTTCCTGTTATGTATACTATAACGTTGGATCTAGGTTTTTAACGGCTTGCTTTGTGTATGGATTGTTTACTTCCAAAGTTCAATTGCTAGATCTTGATCATAACCTTCCACTTAAGGGGCAGTACCATATCAACATTATCATGTCCTTTGCGCAAATGAAGATCTATATGGAAACAGTGTTATGTGATGATCCAATCCTGGTTTTTAACCGATTGTCATAGCATTTTCTCTCCCGTTATCATTTAACTACTCATTCGGTACCCCTTCCAGATTATCAGTACTTATCCTATGTTTGACGGAAGGGGCCGAGAATGTGCGATTGTGAACTACTTATTCCCCGACTGTCTTGATGCTAGTATTAATAATGAACCCGGTAGATGACACGAAAATCTAGTTTTTAACCGAATGTCATTATAATTGAACCTTTAACCATTATCCGTTATTAACAATGAACTTTCCCTTTGTCGTTGTGTAACTTTTTCCCCTACTATATGGCTGCTAGTACTTGTTATGAACTCGATTATAAACCCCGTGCACTGGTTTTTAACGGCTTGCTTTGTGTATGGATTGTTTACTTCCAAAGTTCAATTGCTAGATCTTGATCATAACCTTCCACTTAAGGGGCAGTAACATATCAACATTATCATGTCCTTTGCGCAAATGAAGATCTATATTGAAACAGTGTTATGTGATGATCCAATCCTGGTTTTTAACCGATTGTCATAGCATTTTCTCTCCCGTTATCATTTAACTACTCATTCGGTACCCCTCCCAGATTATCAGTACTTATCCTATGTTTGACGGAAGGGGCCGAGAATGTGCGATTGTGAACTACTTATTCCCCGACTGTCTTGATGCTTGTATTAATAATGAACCCGGTAGATGACACGAAAATCTAGTTTTTAACCGAATGTCATTATAATTGAACCTTTAACCATTATCCGTTATTAACAATGAACTTTCCCCTTGTCGTTGTGTAACTTTTCCCCCTACTATATGGCTGCTAGTACTTGTTATGAACTCGATTATAAACCCCGTGCACTGGCTTTTAGTATTGAGTTTAAACTCTCGTTTTGAAGGGAAAAGGCAATAACTTTGGCGTTTATAACAAAATAAGTTCTAGGTGCTCATTAATAAAACCATTTACACCATTTAATACATTGTTTTTAATCACTTAATAAACAAAATGAAATACTTAAAGAGTTTTATTATTTATCCGGAAAATAACATTGCTACAGTGTATATGGGTTCAGTTTCCATACATCGTATTACAACGAATAGAATTTATATGTTAAAAATATTATCTATTATCAATAAATCAAATGTTAAAGTTAAGTCAACAAAGCATACATTCAACTTTTAATGCCCCCGAAGGAGGGCATATAGTGATCGCACTTTCCGTCTGTCCGTCCATCTGTCTGTGCGCCACACTTTGCGTTTAGGTTTTGAAAAATGCTCATAACTTCTATGTAACTTCAGATGTAACATTCATATTTGGTAAGCATGTGTATATGGACAAGGCCTTTCCATACGCACACAAATTTTGACCCCTTTGACATTGACCTTGAAATTAGGGTCCGCGTTAAGGTTTCGAAAAATGCGTTTAGGTTTCAAAAAATGCACATTATTTTTATCAAAGCGTTTATCGGGGGCATATGTCATCCTATTTAGAAAGCTCTTGTTATTAATATTTCAATACACTAGAACTTATGCAGTTGTTATCTTCAGTGCCCATGTCACTTTACAAATATACGTTGTACTAAATATACGTATGTTTTGTATTACTTTTAATATGTTCAATCAATCATCCTAGTTGTTATTTAGCTGTTATCATTCAACCCATTTATGCCTACTGGACTCCCCCATCCTTCTAAATCGCATCAATTTATTTCGAAAATTAGGGATGTCTAGTATATTTATTTCTATATTTAGAGTATTCCTTACAGAAATACCTGTTAGCAAACAGCGCAGGCCCTTATGAGACGCTGTTTGCCAAGGCTTTTTTTTCTAGACGCTAGTCATAAATGGGTTAATTGGATATATTTGCTTTGTTTTTCTACTCAAACAATATCAGGTATTGCCATTATCTCTATAAAAATGTATTGATTGAACATACATATAGATTTTGTCGTGGAAGCGTTGAGAACTGGGTGCAATTAACCATTATTTTATAATTGGACCTGAATTGTAAGTCTTAATATCAACAATTTCCCAATAATTAAACCTGATGCATAGCACGTCTTAATTGTAACAGATGTAAGTAATGTGTATCGCATTATTTATATTGCAAGCTGAACTCTGCTGTCACTATTCACATATAAATACGAACAACTGTACGATAATTCATAAGTTCTGTGTTTGTGCGTAAAGTGTCGTCCCAGATAAGCATGTGCAGTCCGCACAGGCTAATCAGGGGCGATACTTTCCGCCTTAACTAGATTTTTTTTTTAAGAAAATGTCTCCTTTAAATGAAACATTCCATAAACGCAGAAAGTGTCGTCCCTTATAAGCCTATGCGGACTACATAGGCTAACTTGGGACGACACTTCACGTTTATGCCTTTAACCCCGTTTTCGCAAAGCGATGCTCATTTATATTTATTGCAGACTGGAATACGCCATACCTATGATCATGTCTACCCTGGAAACACTGCCTGACAAGGACAACATCGCCATAGCTTTCCCGGATGACGGGGCGTTCAAACGATTCCACCTGTTTTTCTTACATAAATACGACACGATCACATGTGTGAAGATTCGTGAAGGGAAAAAGAGAATAGTGAAAGTGAAAGATGGTAGTGTTCCTTGTACTATATTTATCTGTATTAATTATAAAAATTGTGCAATGTAGACTTATAAAGATATCGGTAAATATGTATATATTTCTGTATTTATTGATTTATACCCATACCATTATAGCGCCAACATGGTGAATGACTTGATTCATGGCTATTGTAAAATGAAATTTGCAAACAATATTTATCAGAGGAGTATATTATTGCAAGCAGATATGTAATTTCGTTTAGTAGCTCACTCCGGAGTATGTTTGCCAATTGATATTAAATCCATTCACTGGAACAATTTACATTAACGACATACCACCAACCCTATGCAGAAGACCATCTGTTACGCCTTAAAGGCCATATAGGTACCAACATGTCCGTATATAAATGGAGTTATTAGGTTTATATCGTACACATGTCAAAAGGTGAAATACCTTCTGTGCAGGAAACCCCGATGGCAAACATTAAGTCGTCGTGGATGATCTCGTACAAACTGGAGGAACGTTGATAAACTGTGGAGAGGTATTGTTTTTTGGTAGAAGTAGAAATTTTGTATTGTTATTGTGAAAGTATTAACATTAATTCTAAGTATTTAATTGGAATTTCTTCCGCGTTATATTTATGTATTTGATGTGCCAAATGTTCAGTTGACATGCTTTTACTAACACCAGTAAAGGGCGAAGTATATATCTTTGGTAACTCATTTAGGACTTTCTTTTGTTGCAAATGTAATATGTCTGAATTATATTATTGTGTTTCCATTAAGCACTATGAAGAAATAGAGAATACTAGGTTAGCGTTGAATTGAGAGAAGTTTATGTTGCGAAGCTTAGAACGCCGGGAGCGCGAGCCTATTTATCACATCGCATTTTTACTAAACAAGAAAAATATCAAACAAATGTGGCATGTTTGGAAACTTCAAAACCAATGAAACACAGCGAATGATCGTTTGTTTTTAAGGACGTCATTTGTCCCTGCAAGCGACAGGTTTATTCAACAAGTTGGGATAGAGGCTTGTCTATTCCATGGGGTGTTATGCCGTTAATGTTGCGGTGAAGATGGCATAAAGTAAAAATGATCTGGGCCCGTATTCACCAACCCATTCTTTCCCAGTTAGAAGTGACAACATCCCATAATATTAACTTAAGATGATCCTACTTATAAATCACCGTTATTTTACGAAAAGTCTTGAACAATCGCATGAAGTAAAAAAAGAACAGTGAAAAAAGTAAACGATATTTTTTTATTTTTCTGTGAATTTTGCAGGTTTGTATACATGCTCATTTGTAGTGACAACATTTAAAATAATTATAAGCAACCTGCACATTTGTACTGCCAACATTTTCAATTATAATAAGCAACCTGTCAAAATCCGGGGCCATAATTTTCATATGACCAATATCTAATAAAATATTTACATATAGCAAACATACATTGTCATAAAGCTAAACCGTCTATCGTGAATTGAGGAAGCGTGTTCGTCGTTCGTTCCGTGTATGGTATTACTTATAATTTTTACATTGTAATACAGAGTGGTTCTAGCGATAAATAATATATCAATTTCAACATATTTGAAATCCGCCCTGTATTTCAATGAAAAGCAGTATTTCTAATGCATGTAATATAAAAAATGTTATATGCTTACAATGTTGTCTGGCTTAGCATATCTGTAGCTTACTACACGATCTTAAGTTTTTGCAATAATGTATGTGCTATTAGATTTAGTTGTTAATAAATTTTCATAGTTCGTATAACAATCCTTACAACAACTGAAATGCGCACCATTCAGTGTACTTCGGGAACAAGATACTATGTTTATCCAAATAAAAGTTTTTAGAATAAAAAAAGTATGTTTAAATGTTTTTGTTTTATGAATTGTATGTGAAGTATTGTATTTTTGTTTTAAATTTTGCGTTATCGTGTGTTTCTTGTTGAGTAATTTGATGTAAACTCTTAAATTAAACAATTATTTATTTTCGGCAGCTTTAGTTTTGTTTATCTGTGTTCAGAATTATCGTTATTAATACGTTGACGTTCGGCATCATACATTTCCGGTTAACATTATCTGTGCGCCTAACCCAATCTTGATAACACTTTAGATAAAGCAAGCTTCATCGGATATTTGGATTTATTTGGGGGCCATTTGATTACATATTTTCTGTTTTCACAAGTTTAATATGTTATGCAAATATGCACACAATTCAAAAACTGCAATCAATATAAAGAAGTGATACTCCAGCTGCTGGAGTAGTATTGAATTATTATTATTAACAATTAGTAGGTCCTTTATATAAGGCAAGTGACCGATTGCCCAAACAGTACAAAACAGCACAATACAGCACAATACAAAACAACATAAACACAAATAAGAAAAAAAGCTGGGGTCACCGCCTTAGAACGGTCAATGCAAAGCATTGGGGGTTTAAACCGGTTTTGGAGCGCTCAACCTCACACTTGGCCTAGCAATATTCATAATAAATTTAAGTGTAAATAAAATTTAACCTCATAGATTTGTTACTCAAATTAAACAATAATAAAAGGGAATTAAAACGCATTCAATTTAATTACCCAGAGCTCCAGATAAAAATTTGGTCAAATTCTTAATTACTTCCTATTTTAAAAATTAATTCTTATTTCACCCCCTATTTATAAAATTAATTCTTAAAAATATATTACCAAATAATTTTGTATTCATTGTTTTTGACACATCAACAATTCAACAAATTTGGTTAATAGTCTTGAGTTGATCAATTATTTACGAAACCATGATTTGGGTATTTGAATCTAATTGAAAGAATGCATGCAGCGTGGACTTTAGACAATGAAATGGCTTTTTTTGCCTTCCACGCTTCGATACACCGCTTCGGTCGGCCATTTTGATTTTTTATGTAAAACGGTCACTGACACTTCGTCTTAGGTCATAATGGCCTTTTGGTCGCCGTTAAAGTCATATCAAAAACTATATTGAACATTTAATTTTAATGACATATTGAATAGGTATACAGTATATTACTTGTGTATAAAAATTACGATAAGTGTAATTAAAAAGGTACAATAAACAGTAATGACTCGCCTGCAATACTAGGAGAACAGAATCGAGACCGTTTGGCCTTTCGACGGTTCTTAGGTGTGGCTCCTCCTCACAGCAAACGCTTGAGTGACGATTAAAGATTAAAGATTTTAAAGTTATAGTTTTAATTGAGCGCCTAGACGAGTCAAAATCGGGATGAAATGTTTACCGTATATAATTTGCTACTGGAAGTTTTACGCACGTACGAAAATTTCGAATTCGTGTTTTATTTTTTCAATGCGTAACTTTACGCAAGGATTTTAAATCTAAATCGTTATTTAATTAATTTAATTCGTGTTTACGCCTTTACGCATGTTATCTGGAGCACTGTAATTACCATTTAATTACTCAATGGTATTGAATGTACCAGAGCAACAGAGTTACAACTTTTTGAGGAACGATTGAATGAAACTATGAACAATTGTCAACTACATTCCTTCTTTATAGAAAAAGATTTTAAAATATGGCATCATGAAGTTTATATTTCAGATCATCATCGCACAAATACAGGAAGAAGCAGCAATAATGGATTTTTTTTATTTTATTTGCGTTCATAAATAGCCAGTGGTGTCATAGCTGAATTGTACAACTTACATTACATAAAGAAGTAATAATGGGACATCATCATGAAAGTAATACTAGTAACCGTATGCACGTATTGACTATAAATGCCATTCAAAATACTAAACGCTAGTTGGATGAGTAAAGGGGCCTTTTCACGTTTGTAAGTTGACAAAATTAAAAATAATTGTTTCATATTGTAGTTATGATATTTATCAGGAAACAGTAATACTAAATATTTACCATGCTCTAAAATATCCATTATATGCATTTTTACTTTTTAAAAATCTGAAAATTATAAAGCGTTGCAACGCGAAACGATTGGATAATTTGGAGATTTCTGTTGTTGTTGTTATATTTTGGGATACTACGAGGATTGCTAATATTAAGTATACAATACATCACTCATTGTATGAGCACGAATGGCCGAGCGGTCTATGCGATATACTTTTACTCCAGGGGTCAGTGGTTCGGGCCAAGTTGAGGATTACCGTTTTTTCTTTCTTTAATTGTATTCTTGTTATTTACTAGAGCTTTTTAGATCCAATGTTTACATTTATCAATATAAAGAATGTAATGACTAACTTCAATACATGCCTAAATCTGTGAAAAGACCTCTTTAAAGCTGGGGTCAAAGCATTGGAACGGTCAGTGCAAAGCATTGGGGACTTTTACTGGTGAGATGGCTAGTCTAACTTCAAAATTAAACAAGACCTAATCACAATAGATACACGTTAAGTCATAGAAATTAGGATTAGGACCTGACATTAAAATGCTATTAAACACATTTACTGTATTTGTTTCCATACCCAAGCCGATATAGAATGAAACCTTTCTCAAATGTGTAATGTGAATCAAATTCTAATTTGATCTATACAGTTTTAGAGTCCAATTTATTGTAGCTATCGAAACAATTAAAATATGGGGAAAAGATCGAAAAAAGTACGAAGAATCGGGTATATGTTTCCGAACTATTTTAATATTAAGTAGACGGTGTATTTACAAAATAAGCATGACTGTAAACGTAAAAGAAGTGTATTGAATATATGTCATTTATAAATATGGGAAAAGTTTTAAAAATATGAAGGGGTTTAGCAAAATAATGTATTGTCAGTCCAGGCACTTTTCAATATTTTTAAAATAAATTATGTTCACATTTAGAAATCTACGTAAATTTTCTGTTAAATTGCCTCTATATTATCGAAACTCATATTTAAAAAGCATGTTGATGCAGGTTTTTTCTTTAAAGAGAAGTTTGTTTAATATAAACAATATTGTTTTACGGTAATCGGTTGCGCGTTTTACGACATCGGATTTTGGGCGGGAATACAACCGCTCCAGTTGCATTCTACACATAGATAGTGACGTCACTACGTTATTAAGAGAGACCGGTGTGTACATTCTCAGGGGCGGGGGGGGGGGCATGCGTATACGGGAGCTTACCAAGTGCTGTCGTCACATCCAAGAACACGGATACTTTTAAAAGACGCCTGGATAAACATTGGATCAACCACCCGATGATTTATGATAATAACTGTGGCTATAATGTAAGAACCGGAAGCAAAACACCGAGACTATTAAATAGTGAGGACGAAGAGGAGGCCACTACACAGGTCCCAAAGACCTGCGGTGGTAAACCACCTAAGGTAACCTAAGGTCAATAAATACACCCTTTCGGCTCTCCGGTGTTTGTGCTTCCCCGTTTTTTTTTGTTTCAAGATCGTGGACGTCGGAATACAAAATTTATTGAAGGAAAACCGTCCACAAATCTGTTGTCTCCTGACGTGACATTCGAGAAATGAGATGTACAAATATAATTTTCTCTTATAATACACATTATTAATGAACTTTATAATATTAGACGAGAATGTGATCAATTTGTTCGCCCAATACAAGTTGAGCCTCGCCAATAAAGCTCGAATCTCGCCTTATACGAGAAATATTCGGCCACTGATATGGAAAAAACACGGCCAATACGGAAAAAGGTTGGCCAATACGAGATTCAGCCAATCAGAAAATCATTACGAAAATCTCGGCCTTGTATGAGAATTTAAAATTTCGACAATTGTGGACGCCATTTTGAAGTTGTATGCTTAGTTTTGGTGCAAAAGCTTAAACCTTTAAAAATATACTTAAAGTACTTAGCCCCTAATAATTTCAGCTCCCTTTTTCGACAATAAGAATAGTGCAATGTAACCACAACAGTAAGGTTCAATATTTGAGCGTACATAATGTCATAAATAACAACTTTTCGAGCTACTAATTACAATGAAGCGCCGAAAACAAAACTAATTCGAAATCAGGGAGGATGTACACATTACAAATGCACTTCCTAATGGCAATAAGTAAGTTTTCAATCCTTATTGTCTTTCTTAGTTGTATTTAAAACAACGGTAGTGGATCCAGTGTGGCTTGAATGTCATTCAGGTAAATTTTGCATAATTTCGCGACCTGTCAAATTGTGTTCCTGCATCATGTAATGTCTAGAAAGCATCTTTCGTCATTTACTAAGTTTACATGCTATTTTTTCTATGCTTTATCAGAAATATCGCCTTCTCTTTACAATAATATGATTAAAGGTGCTACCTAATTTACGGGCAAAAGCTTCTTAGGTTTTTTTGATAACTATGTATTTTTAATAAATATATTGACATGACTGTGTTCAAAATATTATAATTGTTGCAATAATTAAGTAATGCATCCAAAAAAATCAATCTTAAAACAAGTTACATGTTCCAAGCTTAAAGATCTAGCATCTTATATTTTTTTGTTTTCTAGCCACAGGAATTTATAGCTGGTTCGGTGTCTGTGGTATAGTGGATGGGGTGTCTGCTAACTGGCTTAGTCACTGGGAGGTCTGTATTGATCTCTTAAGTGGGAGCATTCTTTAGATAACCCTAGAGACATACTATGGCGTACCATTTGGGTTGAAAGTCAAGAAGACCTACAAGTTAAAAAGAGAAATGTACGTCAAAGTACAATAATTGTACGTCGACATAAATATAAAATACACTTCGAAGTATATATTTGAACGTCAAAGTACAATTTGTACTTCGACATACATGTTTGTACTTCGACTTACACATTTTTTGAACAGCCAATCAAAACACTAGTCTCTTGAGCCACTTTTCCTTCAGATTTATTCATAATAAATGTTTAAAAACCTTTTTTTTAATTGAGGACAAAATGAATAAAAATATCAGAATGGCAAAAAAACAACACAGAAGTTTCAAGCATTTAATGCATTGAAATAGATTATATACAAATTTGAAAAAGATTCAATTGTTAACTTTTTAAAATTAAAATTATTCAGCATATTGTGAGTATTTATTGATCATGCCGGGCGGAGTATCACGACCGTCCAGTGCATTACTGTGTAGGAAATTCCCAACGGTAACCAAACAGTTACCAAGCATTAACAGGATAAATAATGTATTATAACCTCTCCGTTGGTCGTATTTTGTGATAACCATAACTTGCATAAGTCAGAGGTTAATTCCGCCACGCCACTACAGTAGGGTGTCGTTATTGAAATATCGCGAGAATAATTGAAGAATAGAGATGCCAACTATAGTGTTTAAAACAAATAATTTTTTAACAAGCGTTTGTGATTTGTCAGGATAATAATAACAATAAGATATCGAAAAGATCAAAGCAAATAAATTCGACAGAAATCGGAGATTCGGCACTATATATTAAAGACGGGTTATGTTCCCCTAAATTGTGTTCAGTGAAGACTGTTACTATATGTAGTGAACCAGTCTTCGGCATATACCCACTGAAGAAGAGCATTCAGGGGAGATAATTGAGTAATGACCTAATTCTGGAACGGTTGCGAAGAAAAACAAATAATGCGAGAATATTTAGTGCGATTCGCTACACAATTATGATGTCATTGATATAACTTTTTCTGAGGTATGTATTTACATGTGATTTAGCATATGTCAAAGTGTTTTTGATTTGTTCAAGTTCATAAATAGCATCGCGAAAATATATGTCGCGTGGCAAATTTTTTTGAGACGTATCCATATGTGGTATTCTTATGTAATTTTATGTCTAAATTCCCATATGTATGAACGGTCAACGCCCGCTTCGCGGTCTTTTGCCCGTATTAATTAAATAATAATTATTATTCTGAAATTAAATGCATGGAACACTTTTTTCCTCCTGCAACACTATTCAATTTTCATTTTAAATTAACAAGATATCTCTTAAAAGTAAGGCTGCAGGGTTCGCCAAAACCGTCGGTCTGCAAGTCCTGATCGGCAAATTTTTCTAAGGACCGACAAGTGATTTAAAGCGGGTATATACGACTTTGTCAAATATTTATGAATTTATATAAACTGTGTAAAAAAATTATTATATATATATTTCAATATAAATTAAAATAAAAGTTAAGAAGAACATGTGTTAAAAAATGCGAAATAAGCCCGATATTTAATTCTGAAATTGAAAACTGCTGTACAGCCGAATTCGCCAGCATGTATACCATACACAGCAGGGTCTTCCCCAGGCCATTGAAGCGCCCCTTGCCGGGGCGCTTGAACTTTAAAATCAGAGTCCCCGGGGCGCTTGAAATTTTCCGATTAATGTATTTTTTAGTAAAAGAAAGCGGAGATTGTCCAAAAAAATCAAGGTTTCTCTATCAGTGTATCAATATTTCCTGTTTTAAAAGCGCACTCAGTACCTACTTTCACAAGTAATCGCCATAAACACCACATGGGGTAATGGATAATCCACTGATAAGAGAATAGCATGACGCGCGTATCGATTTTTCTAGCCACATTACACAGTCATTTAAATGCTGACAAGGATGTATCTGGTAGCTTTCCAGTCGTGAACTGTGAAGTTCATCGTCCAATCGGTTACGCGAATGCTTATGAGGGCGGGGTTAACTATCGACCATTATTTTTGATTGACGTCGGGCATGAAGTAAGAGTTTATCGCAGCTCGATTAGCAAGAAGTTGTACCGTTTACGTAATAAAACCGGTAATTGGTACAGTACAGTACATTAAAGACGGTTTCGGGCATCATCATCACACCTTTTTACTGTGATAAAGTGTTACCTATAATTAATACGAGAAATTAATTGCAAGTGGTAAACAATTAATTATTATAGCAAGTAAGTTGTGCAAATGACTTCCAGTTACAATTATGTGATAAGAATTTAATTCCAGTACATGTATATTTCATCATGTCCATTTATAGAACTGATTCACCTTGTTTTTCTGACATTTATTCGACACGTAATGCGCTTTAACAAATTTTCGTTGAATTAATTACGCACACTTGTAAATGTTTCGTCCGATTATCGATAGTAAGAAGACTGATCATGGCAACCGGCCGTGATCCTCGTGGAAAACGTGAATTTCATGCATATTCCGTCAAAACATTTATTCGACTCGTCAAGTGTTTAAACAAATTATCGTTGAATTTATAACGCAACGGTTAATATTTGTTGAAATATCTAATGGGAATAATTAAATTTGTAATCCGAAACCCATTCCCGTAAGTCGATGTTAACGCGTTTTTAATCCAAAACACACTTCCGAATGTAAATGTTACCGCAACGTTAAATATTTTTGCTTCAAATAAGCAGTGCAAATTTATTTTGTGTTGAATCTTTTTCTCAATTAAAAAGAGCGCGAAAATTATGCAGCATATACAACGTCACGTCATTTGCATACAAAAGCTTGAGTGTAATGAACGTATCGACCTAAATTTCACACTAAGCACTTTAGACGGTCGCTAAAGCGATCATCTAAAAACTATTTAAGATTTTAATATGAAACTTCTTGGGTGTATAGATATTAATGAGGAAAAGTGCTATGAACAAGATCCATAACTAAATACATTCTTAGATTAGTTATTTCCCTTTGTTTTCTTTTAGTTCTGCACCCATCCATAAACAACATTAAATTGGTGTTGGATATAAATTAATTGCTTGTTGTAACTGGTACTTGTGTTGGATGTAAGATCTGATTGCAAAATGATGGAAGTACCAAAAATTAACCTAGTAGTCTTTAAAGTTAATTATGTTCTGGGGAAAATTGTGTTTGTCTGCATTATTTGCCTGTTTTCCATGTCATTGTGAAGATCACGGATGGTCCACATAGATGAAATTTCTGTCTGTTTTTATCTGGAGCTATCGGCGCTTATGCCTTGATGGTCCATAATAGAACGTAGCTTTCTGGGACAGTCCATGCAAGCGCCGTGTTGATTGCATGTTGCTGCCAGGTTTATCCGTTTTATTATGTCTGTCCGTTATGTTTGTTAACCATGATAACAGGGTGAAAGTGTGTTAAACTTCATTTGAGGAAGTCATTTTCCGTTTTTCCTTGACGTCATTTAACATCACTGAATATTTAAAGCAGCATATTACCCGGCTTAGCAATAAAGAACTATAATTATGTATGACGTAAAATGATAAAAAATGCATTAACAGTCTGTTACATGTATATAAAAAGACAGTTTTAAAATCATTTCCTAAATATTCAAATGTGAACAATTTTATAATCGAAAAACTTGTGCCTCTAGCTCAAAGGTCAAAATTGATGTGCCAACAGGTCAATGGTAATTTATGGGCATCATTTAGCTTGTTCTTGGCTTTGTCATTTGTAAATGATAAAATATAATGTTCTTTTTTTACATTGAATGTTGGCAACATGCCATTTGCGTGTGTCCAAATATGTTCTTTGAAGCCAAGTCCATGTCTAGGACACATCTATCAAGTCATGGTGAATTTTTGCCCGATTGTTGCAGGTGGGTAGTTCAATGTTTTTATAGTTTCCTGTTTAATTCTATATAAACGTATAAATTATAATAGTCTTCATCTTTGCTCGCTAGCATCTGGAGATCCATGACACTATCGCAGAGTGCATGATATTTGCCAACCATTGGGTCGGGAAGAAGATAGCAGAGGTCTTCCCAAACCAAGCATTGGTATGTTCATCCCTATAAGTGTATCAGTATTTTGTTAGCTTATTTCAATTTCTTGTAAACCCTTTAAATTTCCTTGCTGGGAAATTTATCATGCTGAATTTCTAAAATAAGCATTTTCTTCGATTTTTTTCCAAAGAATACTATCACAATAGCATACTGTTTGGATCCGGATGGGATCCAAACGTTCTTAGGCGTCTCATCTGGATCCAAACTGTTTGCAAAGGCCTTCAAAATTCAGTTCCAGCACTGAAAGGGTTAATTATTATTCATTTGTTATTTACTTTCTGTCTTTGCCTTATACAATGTATATGAATTTTTCAACAGAGTAACTTCCCTTCACTAATTTTCCATGCTTCTTATGATTCATATACAATGTATGCATAATGTTATAAACATGTACTATGTTGATTTAAGCAAAATCTGTAAATAACATTTTTTTTAAAGAACAATAACAAAAGATGAATTTATTTAATCATTCTTGATAATAATGTTGATTGGGGGTTGAATGGAAAACTACTTATCTTCTAAACATATCAGACTGGATAGTTTGATGCTGGGCCGTTGATTTATATGTAGAGAATTTCACAACATTAAACGTACGTTAAATCAGTATGATTATTTCACAGCTGTGCCATCACCTTCTGCTTAAGGAAGAGCAGTTTGCAAACCTTCACCACTGTGCAATGTCCAGGGGATTTGAAGTACGGACGTCAACCAACAAGATCCTGGCGTCCTCCTTGGACCAGTGTGTCCTGGCGTTCTCCTTGGACCAGTGTGTTGACCCTGAGGACCCCACTGTTAACAAAGTAAACATGCCCCCAAAGGAGGGCATATAGTGATTAGACTGTCCGTCTGTCTGTCCTTCACACTTTGTGTTTAGGTTTCGAAAAATGCTCATGACTTCTATGTCGCTTCAGAGAGCAATTTCATACTTGGCATGCGTGTGTATATTGACAGGGCCTTTCCATACGCACACAAATTTTGACCTTGACGTTGAACTTTGGGTCCGCGTTTAGGTTTCAAAATCTGCATTTAGGTTTCGAAAAAAGTTCATAACTTCAGTCAAGCGTCTATAGGGGACATAAGTCATCCTATGGTGACAGCTCTTGTTATTGCTTTATCCCCGCTATCCTTTCAAAAAAGAAATCTTTAACTAAAAATCTTCCCTATTTAGAATATTATGTGAACTTATTAGTAGACTCTTTCTAGTATTTCTATAATTAGAAGATACTCTATGGTAGTCACCAGTTTAAAAAATAGTCAATGGCTACTAATATTTCTAATTGGTTTCTTAAATCTCTAAATGGTTACTGAAATTTCAGAAAAAAATCAAATGAAGCAAATATGTACGCTTTTGGAGGTATTTCCTAATAATACGCATTTGGAAAATGATTAAGATTTCTTAGTACCATATGATTTAATCATCATGATTGGATATCCTGTGTTTAGCAATGAACACCTTTATACAAAATTGCTTGTGTTTTTAATTTTTGTTATTACTAAGATCATTTAGGAATGTTTGTGACTTTGGCCAATATTTATTAGTGAAAACGTGTTGTTTACTATGTTTTTAACGACAAAAATTAAAATGATACATGGAAATAGTTTGTTTCCTGCCAACCCATCCTTCAAAATACATGGAAATAGTAAGTTTCCTGTCAATCCATCCTAAGAAAAGGTTGGGGCAACGTAGAGTAGTCAAACAATCAATCATATTAATGGTTTTCTGATGAAAGACTGACTGACTTCATGCCTATACTATATGCCTCATCCCTCTTTCTAACTTGTTTGTGAGATGTGGTTTTTGGTAGGTCCCCTGGCTACAAGATGAATTTCTATTTCATCATGTATATTGAAATGGTATTCTTCATTTAAGTTTTAATTATGGATAGCCCTTATGGAAATGTTAGTGTATGCATATTATTTAAAAATATGTTTTCTTACTAAAAATGAATTCATATTATTTTAATTTAAATTTTTGTCCATAATGAGTATTGATTCGTGTGGTGTATAACCATATTAGTTAATTGTTTGATTACAAATTTTCCCCATTTGGTTATTTTTATTCATTTTGAGTGTATAACATATGACAATTGTTTTCAAATCTATCTTTAATCCTAATGAAAAATATTTTTATTTGATTCATAATAAATATAAAAGGTCCTTCACATGAAATTATAGTTGTTTGTATAATCATCAGCATAAATGTTGAGATTTATCAAAAATGATGATTTTGCAGACACATAAATTCTTGGATTTGTGATTTTGTAAAAATTTGGAAGTTGTTTAGGTATGTGGTTATAACTGGTGTCTGGTATTGATTAAGCGACTGATTTTGTTGGATAATGCCCTTTGTGCTGGCTGTGGTATTAAAAAAAACGTTCGGAATTTTTTTTGTTGGTACCTTAAATTTGTTAAATGATCTACCAACAAATAAATGAAAATTAATGGATCATGAATAATAAGAATTGCTTAGTATATTGTCTTTCCTTTTTAGAAATTACAAGAATAAATGCATTTTCCTTCATGTCTTCACTGTACATTTTTTATCTATAAACTGAAGAATTGCAATTTTTAACATATTTAGTTTTGACAGATAAATGCATTTTTCTTCTTTCTTAACTGTTGAAATGTTTTTTTAGACATTTATTTAAGAAATGCATTGCCCCTCTGTCTTCATTGCGAGGGCATTAGCTATTGATATATTTTTAATTATTCTTCATTTTTAAGACAGTAAATATATAAATATTATATTTAACTGCTTTCACTTTTGTGACATTTATGATTATTCAAGGAAGATCAGTTTCTGTATGACTTTTTGGCTTAATTCATCACCCAAATAAATTCATTTTTGTTATGTTTAAAATAACTTAAAATTATCATGTGTATAAACACATTTTTCTGTGCAGCCTTTTTAAACATGAGTTATAGAAAATATTTGTCTTGTGTTCTATACGTTTTGAAACATTACCAGAAGAAATGCATGTTCAATAATTCTTTGCATTGTGAGACAAAAATCTTAAGAAATGCATTATCCTTCTTGCAGATCATGAGGATGCTTGCTACCCATGCGATGGCCAATGCGGCCTTCTTCTGTACAGGGATCCTGACCCATGACCAGTTCTTCCATTACAGCCTGGCTCTGGACTTGTACACGCATTTCACATCTCCAATCAGGCGATATACCGATATCATTGTAAGGGATTTCTGTTTGGCTTGGAAACTTGGTCGTGATATTGAGCTAAAGGGTTGAATGCTTTTCATTTCTGATTTTACAGGTCTTTTGGGACAAGATAAAGAAGTGAACATATGTTTTTGTTATCATTTAACTTGCAAAAAAATCAAGTTTAAGTATGAAACAAATTGACTCATGATATGAAGAGTGTTGTGTTAAAATGCAGGAGCTGTAACATGTTGTCTTTATTCCCTTGATTTTGAAGGATTAAAATACACAAACAGCAAGGATTGAGCATAAAATTGTTGTATTTTCTGAATCTTTTTAAGTTTAATTTAATAGTTTCAGTCTAAAAAAAACAAGGCATGTATATACATAAATTGGTACTAAGAATTGAGAAGTCACATTGGCCTGGTAAGATGAATGAAATATGAATGCAGTAATGTACATCAAAGTTGTTTATCTTAAAAATTGTATGTACATTAAATACCAATAATTTGCCCCTTAAGCAAAATTGTTTGATGGTTTGATGGTTTTCAACCACAGTTTAAACCAATATTGAATATTTTATTCTCCCTTTATCTAATTTTTACAATCATGCATGTATTTTAATTTGAACACTGAAGTATTCACTGTAAAATGAATAGATGAGTTTAAGGAAAAGTATAGTGATCATGAACAGTAACTGTTTATAGTCTTCTTTTTTAATTACCTCCCTTTCTTTCATTTCCATATATTTTACTCTCTACAGCATAACTCCAACACTATAAAACTAATTGATCCTTGAAATATAAATAGATGACACAGGTGCCATGTTTTACAAATAGTATTCTACTCCTTAAAACAAATGTTGTCATACAAGCAAACACATTTCAGCAGGGATGGCACTACTGTGATAAGCTCTTGTATGTTTGTTCTTGTAACTTAATTCATTAAACTATTATAGGCATAGACCTATCTCAGGGATCGATGAGGAGATACAGTTGACATCCTTGATACCAGCCTTTCAGGTGCCAAGAAATATGATTGTTGCAAAGGCCAAGTTATAAGGGACAATGCTTGAAGTATGTATAGTGATTGTGCAAAGAGTCTTAATTGCAGTGGTAATTGTGCTACAGACTCATGCTTGATCTAAACATGCATTTGCATACTGGACGGTCTGTTCTTTAACATTAATTATCAAGGGCCTTTTAAAGCCCCATAAATAATGAAAGAGCATATCATATCTTGTTATCTATGTTACCAGACCACATCTAGTGTTGACATTTTGGCTATGACTGTAAGGAACACTGATTTTTTGTGGGTTAACTATATTTTACAAATTATTTGTTGATTTTGGGTATTTATGTGGCTTTACAACTGTCATGAAAAAATAAACCAAAATGCTATTTATCGAGACATTATGTTTATTGTTTTGTGGAACGATACAAGTTTAACTGCAGTGATGAAGAGCAGTTAATATCAGATTTGCCATGTACATCTTGACTCACTACAAAACTGTTACCATAGCAACATTATTCAACTCATATGAATGTTATGGATTTAAAAATCCATACATAGTGACTGTGAAACTAAATAAATTGTAATTGCTTGAATTCTTGTTACCTCCAGCTGCTGAAGCAATTAGTTTTAAAACAAGAGATTGCCAATCAATATGGTCCCCTACCGGTGAAACTCCACCATTGCCAGAGTAAAAAAATAATATTTGTTGTCATAGCAACCATAATTCTTGACGTAGTAACACAACGAAATGATGTTTATAATCTCCATATTGTCATCTATCCATATTATTAAGATATTAAGAACTTTTTAAGTTATCGCAGGATCCAGAAAAGTGGGACGGACATGCTGACCGACTGACGCACAGAGCACAAACCATAAGTCTGGTTTCACCGGTAGGGGACAAAAATGCATATATGTATTCAACATTGCATCATGCATTTTAGACATTTCCTTACCATATTTTGATTCCATAATGTGTGAAGTTATTCTTAAGTTGTTAGACAATACATGGGATTTGAAATTTTATACGTAGAGGACATTGCATTTACATACAACACATTTAGTTTTAATCTATTTATTTTAGATCAATTGCATAGAAAGCCTTAGGCTTATGTGAAACGCTCTCGAGTCAGTTTCCTGGGACTAGAACCAGTACTTGGTGTCTATGGGTGGAATCTAAAGAATGCTCCCACAGTGGGGATTGAATCCGTGACCTCCCGATCGCTAGATGAACACCATATCCAATACACCACTGCGACCAAGAACGCATTTGATTGTGATAATCAATAGAAGAATACAAATGAGCTGACAGGAAGCATTGTTAAATAAAGTTATTATTTAAGTTTACTGAGTGATTGACTGACTATGAGATTAAGTGACGGTCTGAATAAGTGGCTGACTTGCTTAAAGACGAAGTGACTGACTGACTATTATACTAAGTGACTGACTGACTATTTGACTAAGTGATTGACTGACTATGGGACTAATTGACTGACTGACTATAAGACTAAGTGACTGTCTTACTATTATACTATATGAGTGACTGCCTTTTAAACTAAGTGATTGACTTACTGTAAGACTATGTGATTGACTAACTATTAGACTAATAACCTGTCTGACTATTAGACTAAGGTACTAACTACTATGAGTCTAAGTGACTGACTATCTATAAGACTAAGTGACTGACTGACTATTATACTAAGTGATTGACTAAAAATTAGATTTTTTGACTGACTGACTATTAGACTAGGTAACTGACTTTTAGAATAAGTGACTCATTGACTATTTGACTAAGTGAGTTTCTGACTATGGGACTAAGTGACTGTCTGACAATTAGACTAAGTGATTGACTGACAATGAAACTAAGTGACTTTCTGACTATGAGACTAAGTGACTGACTGACTAGTAGACTTAATGACTGTCTTACTATGAGACTAAGTGACTGACTGACTATTAGACTTAATGACTGTCTTACTATGAGACTAAGTGACTGACTGACTATTAGACTTAATGACTGTCTTACTATGAGACTAAGTGACTGACTGACTAGTAGACTTAATGACTGTCTTACTATGAGACTAAGTGACTGACTGACTATTAGACTTAATGACTGTCTTACTATGAGACTAAGTGACTGACTGACTAGTAGACTTAATGACTGTCTTACTATGAGACTAAGTGACTAACTGACTACTAGACTTAATGACTGTCTTACTATGAGACTAAGTGACTGACTGACTAGTAGACTTAATGACTGTCTGACTATGAGACTAAGTGACTGACTGACTATTAGACGTAATGACTGTCTGACTATGAGACTAAGTGACTGACTGACTAGTAGACTAAATGACTGTCTTACTATGAGACTAAGCAACTGATTGTCTTATTTACTATTAGAAAAAATGAATGCCCTACTAGTATACTAAGTGATTGATTGACTGTTCGACAGAATGAATATTATTTTAAGTGACTTACATACTATTTTTATAAGTGACTGACTATAAGACTAGGTGATTGACTGACCATTAGACTGTGCAACTGACTATAAGACTGGGTGACTGACTAACCATAAGGCTGTGCGACTGACTATGAAATTGGGTGACTGTCCAGGGGTTTTTAACCTTATATAACAGACGCCGGATATTGGCGTCTTCCCCCACCAAACAAGGCTGGTTTTTTCCCCTCTCAGAACCAAAAATTATTTTTTTTTTAAATAAAAAGATGTGTCTCAGGATTATATTATCTCAATTCTATTTCAATTTAATCTTGCCAAAGGTAATAAATTATGAAAAAAAACAATGAATATAGTTCAAACATGAACAAATGTGTTGTAATAATGAGAAAGTAAGTAAACAAATCCCCCAAAAAGGGAAACGCCGCGAAAATTCCCATGCGCACATTTTTTCCCCAAAGTGGAAAATCCCGCGTAAAATTCCCCCCACATAAGGGCTAAAGGCCCCTTTCCCCACAACCCAAAAAACCCCTGCCGTCTTTTAGACTGGGCGACTTACTATTTAACTGGGCGACTATTATATACTGGGCAACTGACTTTTAGACTGGCAACTGACTATTATACTTGGCAACTGACTATTAGACTGGGCGACTGGCTATAAGACTTGGCGACTGACTGACCATTAGACTGACTTACTGTAAGACTAAGAGACTGACTATTAAACTGGCCGACTAACTATTATACTTTGGGTCTAACTATTAGACTGGGCAAATTACTATCAGACTTGTTGACTGACTGACCATTAAGATGGGCAACTTACTATTAGACTATTAGACTAACATGAACAATAAGAATGGGCGACTGATTGATAATTAGACCCAGTGACGTACTGATCATTTGACTGGACGACTGACTTACCATTAAACCCAGCAATTAAGGGACCATTTCACTGTACGACAGACTGACTATTAGACCAAGAAGAAAACTGACCATTAAACTGGGGAACTAACTGGCCATTCTGCCTGGTGAATGACTGACCAAAATATTTATAATTCGCCGTTTTGTAGAAAATACAGATATTTACCACATTCAATTGTGTATAGAGCTTGGCAAACGCCTACTGATGTGTACTGACAGCAATCGTGTTACCTCCTGGCAGAGTATTGGCTGCTTTCAAAAAGCGCTCTTTCATATGTACATTAAACACCAAAACTCAGCATCGTCTATGGTATTCGTATCCATCTGGATGATGCATACTATCAACGGTTTTAGGTGTTACGCTTTTACGTTTTAGAAACATATAATATAACATAAATTGATTACAACGCCGAATGAAGAAGCACACATGTATTTATTAAGTAAATTTCTTTAAATTGTGATCAAAAACTTTTTTGTATGCTCATAGTTTTATTTGCGTTTTACGGAATTACACAAACCATCTCTTAATGAGTTCCGTAGATGACATTGGTTAGTTCAAAAGAAAGCATACCTGGTAAACAAAAAAGGGAGAATATGTAGGATAATTTTATATTATATGCAGTTGTAAACAGCAACATACGTGCAATAAAATATGTACAAATAATAAAGTTGAAACAATATTATCTCAATATTGCAGTTGGTGTTATGTTTATTATTAAAAAATAAATAAGGTCGAAAGTCGGCCAACACTTGACAATTTAATATAAACTAAATCTATAAAAAAAGCATTCAAGGATATCGAAATCGGCATAATTATCGTGTTAAAATCCAATATATACTATTGGTTAAGTCACTACGACAGTACGCAACTTCTAATTGTCCATCCTTTTATTATCGTCCATGTTTAACATAGCTTCATAAATGACAATACATATTATAAGTCAGTCAAGTTCAAGAAATGATAAAATATGTTTTACAAGACATCAAACAACACTTTTGATATGTTCACGTTAACAAAAACGCGTTGAAGCTATGGGATGATCACGGGTTGATCATCTTGTGTAATGTGAAAAGCTTATGATGTCTTCATCCACAATACATCCGTCGGCCACGTGTACCTGTCTTTGATTTTAAGCGCTCTGTTCATATTTTGAGGATCGTAGGCAAGGAATGATCTGTCAGAGAGAAAATTGATAATGTAATCGCCATGACAGAGTTTGTCGTTTTTGTAATGCATCCATTCCATGAGTATGTACTTGATATGCACCGATTCAAAGAACTGTTTGCCACACATGAGCGCCTTCCATTCACTGGCTTCAATGTCGATTTTTATGAACACTGAATGCTTTCCAAAATGTCCAATCAGATCATCGAGCGTCACCGATTGCACCGTAGTACCGAATTCGGAGAAAGTTCCACCACTCTCAACACGTGTACCCCCAATATTCTTTTCAGCTATTCCCAAGTCTAATCTTAGGTTCATTGTTTCCACCTTGTCTGACAAAGCGTTCCACAACAGCGTAACGTTTTGCGTTAGTTTACCCATTTGCAAAGACGTAATTAGTAGTTCCAGATTACGTTTGTTTGCATCGATGGCGACCACCTTTCGTCCCCGCTGAGCGACGGTGATCGTGTACACTCCGACATTGCAGCCGATGTCCATAAACTCCATGTCCGGTTCTCGTGATAGAATCTTGTGTACAACCGTAACCAGATGACCTTCCCAAATTCCTTTTGCCGCCAACGACGCCGAAATAGCATTATCAATTTTCGGATCGTAAATGCAGATTGGTGTTTCCTTAAAGCCCGGAACCTTCAGACCAACGCATAGGTTTACTGGTTCGACGGTTGTGTTTTTCAGACTGGATGATATTTGTTGGACGCAAGAATCTCTTCCACATGTTTTCTTATGAACGTCCATGTTGTTTGGGGACGATTTAATTATCCTCGATTGCATAGATGCGACGTCGAAGGCGAAAAACATCCAGGTTGTTAATACTCCTGCAACAAATGCGACTATTATAAACATTTTATTCCCGCAGGACCTCATTTTCCAACTATTTTGCTAAGAGTGTGCGTGTCAATGTTAAACCTTGTCATGATATTTCCGATAACATTTAATATCGACATTTTATCGACGGCACACGGATGTAAAATCGTTACCGACAGGCGTGCATCTGTATTACTGCTGTTACATCTTTTTTGACGAAAATTTCAGACTGAGTCGCTCCCTGAGCATAAATTGCTTTCATATTTTGTTCAATGCTCTTTTGAAGTTTATGTATTTGAAAACTTATAAAATTGCTAGAGCGAACAACATGTGTGTACTACTATTATTATTTATTCAAATATTGTATAATTATTGTTATTAAGTATGTGTTTAAACTATGTCATAAACTCGTCAGAAATCGTCAATTTTAAAAGCAAGTATTTAAAAAATGTTGCTCTTTTGAGTTATGTGTCCTGTAGGCTTAAGAAAAGACTTCAACTTCAACTGTGGTAGTGATTTTTAACATACGCAAGCGAGGTTTTGATGAATTTCAAAGAAATTATGTGTTATTGTTTGAAGATTTAATCTTAATTTCCATTCTGTTATATGGATGTGTTGAATAATACTATATTGTTAATAATATGCATGTATGACGTACGTGAACATAAGTGGGTAGGTTGCCGAGCTGAAAATAAAGATAATTTATAAAAATTGAAGCGCAAATACGAGTGCGTGAACCTTTGCAGATCGAGTTTCTCATTTCAATCGCTATTAAGACGAACTAGACAGACACTACCTAACGTTATACTGCGCGATTTCCTGTTTGGCTTTCGATAATCAATATTATTGATGGAAAAGGAAGAAATCATTATCGATGAAAAAGTGCGTTATTTAATTCTAGTGCTCAAGAATATTAACGGAATTCAAATTTTGTGAATTGGAGTGTTTAAACATTGTATATTATTGTTAAGTTGTTCAAAATAGACCTTTATAGTTCAGTTATTACAATTTTTGAGTTGAAACGCGTTTTCTTAATGTTTCGTTTAAAATTGTCCTACTTTTTGTCTCAGTTATAAAAAACAATGTAAACAATAGAATATACGACCAAGGTTGACATACATGTATACTGAAAGACATACATGTATACTGAAAAAGCAGGTTTGTATGAGTAATTATTAGTTCTGTCATAAAGCGTCACAAACGCAAAATGTATTTTTTTCTTTATTATTTATAATAACTCGCGGATTGATTATATCAGCTGAAATACGTATGGTGCGATAGACAAGGGGTGAAAGCGGTAACCTTTTGATCCTGACGACTGGGATTCGAAAATAAAATCATCCGTAAAACTAAATTTAGATTCACATCGTACAAAATGCATGATATACATGCTGGCGAATTCGACTTTATAGACATTTTCGATTTCAGAATTAAATATATGGCTTTTAATGGCAGTATTGCATTCTTATTATATACAAGTTTGTGGTCCTTTATTTAATGCACGTGACCAATAGCAAAAACAGTACGAAACAGCACAATACAAAACAACATACACATATCTCTTTTTCTGTGTACAGAAGGTTATAAAATTTATTGTATTATTTGAATATTTATTATACCATATCCATATCGTGTTAACTTACTTGTGCTGAAACAGACACATTTGTTCGGTCCATTTTTGGCAGCTGCATTAGTGCATATTGTATGATCTCCATTCAGCAAGATTAAGGAATGACTTTAAAGTGGTGTTTCGCAAACAATTGTATGGTGTGGTATTTTAATCCTATTGTATTGTTGAGGTACTGATAATTTATTTTGTATACATTTCATGAATACAGTGCGCATATTAGAATGTCACAAATATATTAACTCAGTGTAAGCAATGGCTACTTAGTTTAATCGTATGCTGACTTCGGTTACATTACTTGAAAGTTTATTTGGTACGCTTAATACATATGTTTATAAAAATGTGTTCTAGTATACATTTAAAGTTTCTCATTCCAAGTTTGAACAAACGTGTCGCTCTATCTTTGCATAAGGACTACTAAAAACATATTTTCTTTTCCACAATCTTGGAAAGCCAATGCTGCAAATGTATGTAAACAATATGATACCATATTATGTGAGCTTCGTGCTCGAGATCAGTGTTCAATAGAAAAATTTCATATTAAACTTCGATCAATTGCTTAGCTCGTTTTGTACAAAAGATTGATACTTAACGCCTTTATTAATGTCAAATGTGATACGTGGCGGGTGAGGGAACCCATGGGACTTGAAATGACTAGTTACATCGATTTTTTTTCTGTTGCTGTTCGTTGGTCTATTTTGGATTTAAAGAACAGGTAAACTGTACATTTACATATAAGTGAATAAATACTGTAAAACAAAAGCTATAAGGCGCATTACTGTTGTAATACTATGCGTATAAACACAAGTTTAGCAACTCAGGTACTATATTTATAAATCATATACATCATTCTGACGGAAATATATGTAAACGTATTTTAGTTATGCAATTGTTGTGTTAACTTTTTCACGAACATTTTGAACAATTTTAATAATTTGTGTACAGGTTCATTTGAATAAAACATCCACATGCATATACTGTAAATATCACATGACAAATGCAAACACACTTCGTATCCTGGTAAAATTAATTTAAGGTTAACACGTTGGGCAATTCAACCAATTTAATTCGGATGGTATAATCCACATCAGAATTATTATGACAGAAGGGAGGAAATAATATGTTAGGTAATAATGTAATGAATCTTCTAAACTCATTTTGTTACAGATAGATAGAAAGAAGAATGCTCGTAAAACATGTTTATACACGAAATCAAAATCGAAAGTAGAATTAAATAAACATATAATTTTGAAGCGCAATCACACGTTTAATGTAATAAAACAAACACATTCTTTAATTAACGCCTGTGCTTTGATAGTAAATCAGTAGATATTTCTTCGACAGAAAACATGGCAATCTTGGCTTTCAGATACATTAAAAACTTTATCTGACAACAGGCATAACCGTGCAGTCTTCCTTAACCACTTAACACCGACAACAGGCAAAACCGTGCACGCTTCCTTAACCACTTAACACTGACAACGAGCATAACCGTGCACGCTTCCTTAACCACTTAACACTGACAACAGGCATAACCGTGCACGCTTCCTTAACTACTTAACACTGACAACAGGCATAACCGTGCACGCTTCCTTAATCACTGAACACTGACAACAGGCATAATCGTGCACTCTTCCTTAACCACTTAACACTGACAACAGGCATAACCGTGAACGCTTCCTTAACCACTTAACACTGACAACAGGCATTACCGTGCACGCTTCCTTAACCACTTAACAATACAACTATTGACTATCAGTCCTTATTTTGTGCTTCGTCATTGACCTTCCGCGATGATCTAGTTTTCTGTTCAGGTTTTGTTACTTCACGAAATAATTGCATTATTAGACGTTTGAGTTCTGAGCATATGATCTCCAATTTCGTTTCGCGTATATAAGACTTGTTTATATGAATCGTGGAAACAGTTGTTAAATAATTGTGATATATCAGTTATAATAGAACAGTTCCATAAATTTTATTCCGATTTAACAACCAGAAACTTGGAAATATTTTGTTTATTTTGACATGGAAATCGATCTTTTTATTCTCTGATCTCAATTTGTTTTCTTGCCAAGCTTTTTAAAACATCGATAACGACAAAATGGAAAACATTATTTAATTTACAAGCACTTATTTTTGTAAATGTATCACCCAGTACCAATTCAAATATAGTCATTTAAGGTCGAATTCATGACAACCTCGGTTTCAGACACATACAAAAACAGAGTTTAAAGTACATAAACATTATATCTGTGTAATTACTATCCGTTGTTCATTTTTAAATTGACATTCATGCGTTACCTAGTCTCTGTTTAAGTTTCGTCTCTTTACGGAAAGCCCCAATCCATAACTGGAATGTTTTCTTTAAAGCTGATATCGGTTTTGCAAAACAGACATGAGGTGCTGGTTCTGTTACCATTTACTCTCTTGTTGATCTCAATATGTGTACTGAAGAACAGTTTGCTAAAATGGTGCTGACTTACAACTAACGTAGAGCAAAAATATTAAATAGAAATGTACTCGCACATACCTTTGTGTATCATCACGCATAACGGTAACACTCGTTAATTTCGAAGACGATTATATTAAGATACACCTGCGATACTAAATTTAAAATGAAGGTACGCTATGTTATTAACATCCTTCGGTTATGTAAAGTTTTGAATAATTGATACAATATTATTACGTTGAGTCTCAGGGCATGGTTAATAATTTGGTTTTACCTGATATTGGAATGTCGTGAATTGTGTTTTCCATTTAGATAAACATAGTTTGGACATCGAGTTTTGATACTTAGAGGTAACAATTTGAAAATGAATATCGTATTCAAAAGTGATTTTGATTGTATGAAATTGATAAACAATGAAATATTTACAATATAATATTGGTTGTATTATATTGTTTCAACGATTAAACATCATTTATTATGAATGACCGGTTTATACATGTTTTTCTTTATTTACAATTGTTTTCGAACGCGTGCATACACATGCTGATGTTAGATACAAACCGTTTTATTTTTATCCTGTTCTCAATGTATACGTATAATTGTGTTAATAACACCTTGATTCTGTTTTTGATTGCAACGACTGCCTATCATTTTGTGGTTTAAGTGTTTTTATGTTTAATGTTTATGAGCATGCACATTTAACATCTTTTACTAAAGCACCAAATACACTAAGTTTTGTAAAATACCACGATACAATTATAACAGAGTTATAAATAAAATACATTGAATTTGTGCTTTCGAGATTTTGAATTTCCTTATATCTAGCCTTGCAGCTGTTTGTATAATATATATTAACAGTACTAGAACCAGACAGCATCTATATTAGTCGAGTATCAAATAATGTCAAGAGTTGTCACCGACTCTCACAGTATCAAAGGTATATAAAAGTTGCACTTAAATTTATGTGTATATAATAACATAGCAAGAGGAAACGAGTGAAAAAAAAAGTTATTTACAGTTGATTTCGTTTTGAACTATGACTTTGACATGACTTGTACAACTCTAACGTAGTATTAACCTATCTAGTAAAAGACTTGAAGATGTCAATTTACATTAAGAGAACATAAAACCTATTTAAAGATGTAATCTTACGCTTAAGAACAATGTTATTTTGTATTTTGATAATCAAGAATAACAAAAGTCATGTGTGCCAGGTTTATGTATATCTATTTAAAAAGGTTACGTATCATATTACTACGAACGTAATTGTATTCAAAATTACTTTTAACTCGTGAAAAAGCCTACATCTGATGTCGTACAAAAACGTGTATGTAATGCTAAAGATAAAACTATACACGTTTGCCTGCGGTCCGCTACTACGTTATTATAAGTCATTCCGATGTGTGTATGGGAGTCGAAATGCATTACAAACACTTTAAACTCCAAAGGTATGTCTTTAAAAAGGTCGTGTTCATCGTTTTCATAATGAATTTCTATTGCGTACACTACAATGAAAACCAGTCTACATGACAAACGAGATTTATACATTTCATATTCTCAGATGGTAATATCCCTTAACAATGTGATCGATACGCTCGGGTACGTTCCTGAGTTTAGGCTTTCAATTAACGTAATCTTACAAGGACGGCACACTTGTTAAAGTAATATAGCTTTCTTACCATGATAATGATAATAAATAATAATAATGATAATAGTAATACATTTGCAAAGTTCTATACTAACTATGGCAGTTTTGTTTCCTAATTCAATGTATCCTTAAAATGGGGATTAAATGGTTGAATATCAAACACACACTGTTCCAGTGATATAATTGAGCTTGTCCACAAATATAACTATGTAAGAATAAATATAAAACTAATACCTATTAATTTGTTACAATATTTGATATCTAAAGTGTAAAGTGCGCCAATATTGAGGTATATATGCTAATAAGTATGTGAGGGCGAATATGTTTACTAGTGTACGTTTGGAATTAAAATACTAAACACAAACATTCAAGTTACTGAAGTTTTTAAAAGAATAATTTAAACTTTGATATTGTTCATTTCATATTCTCAGATGGTAATATCCCTTAACAATGTGATCGATACGCTCGGGTACGTTCCTGAGTTAAGGCTTTCAATTAACGTAATCTTACAAGGACGGCACACTTGTTAAAGTAATATATCTGTCTTAACATAATAATAATAATAAATAATACTAATGATAATATAAATTATTTTGTATAATTTGCAAAATTCTATTCCTAATATGGCCGTTTTGCTTCCTAATACAATGTGTCCTTAAAATGGCAATAAATTGGTTGAATATCCCACTCACACTATTTAATAAACATATTTTATTTCCAAAATAATCTCAAAACTACAAAATATACTTAGGAATAAAACTATTTAAAAAAAAAAGGGTAGGACCTAAAGTTCTAACAACATTATAATTGGTCTTTCCCTGTAACTCACACTGGTACAATGATATAATTCCACAAATATAACTATGTTAGAGTCAAAATAATAAATACTTATTTATTTGTTACAATATTTGATATCTAAAGGATGATGTGCGCCAATATAGAGATATATATGCTGAATTTATATGTGAGGGCGAATAGTTTTTACTAGTATACGTTTGGAATTAAAATACTTAACACAAACATTCAAGTTATTGTAGTTTCACAAGAACATTACGTCATATGTTGCACAGATTTGAACTCGATTAGGTCATAATCATATAGTATTTGCTGAGTCAAAGTGTCGCAGTAGGTAGATCATGTTTCGTGTGTGTGTGTTTGAACGCTTCATCAGCACGTTCAAAACAATAAAGTGTGTTATGTAAGCTTTAAGTTAAAGCATTCACGTCTCTGAAAGTTGCTTACTGAAGGATTTTAATGAAGAAAGTTTTAAGAATAATTAACAGATTAAAGGACCTGCATTTTATTTTTACCATGCTTTTGCTAGCAGAAGTTTATATGCGTTCAAAAGGGCAATATTCTCATAGTATTGAAAGACCTTTTTTTCATAAATACTAAGAAGTGTTTTGTAAAAATAGTATATTCGTTTATAAACATGTTTGTTTAACTTTATAGACAATGCTGACGGGGGTGCTGACTGTACTACCAACACAGGTAAAATGAGTTTATATCAACATAAATCTTATATCATGTGAATTTATGTTTGGTAATTTAAGGTATTTAAGATCACACTGTAGATGGGCCAATCAAAAGTGAGCTCACATTGACATCGGGTTATTCAATCGCATATGCTGTATACTTTGATTACACAGGTAATAGTGTGAAATTAAGAAATGTGATATGTTCTAATGATGCGAAACCCATAAACGCATATACACCTTCAATCTTTAATATTCTGCACATAAATACGGTCATAATGTGAAGGATGCAATTTTATTCGTGGTTTCATACAATTGTAATGAAGTACTTGTGCATATAATACATTTTTCAATCGGCAGGAAATGTACCAAAAGGTTAAAATTGAAACATTAACAGTTTTGAAACGATTTGGAACCAGGGATAATAAAATGAAAGTTATTAAATGATTGAACTATATTTACAATACAATTAATATTTGTAATGCAAGTATTCATTTTTTATAGCAGGATTTGTTTTACAAGTTATGTGGTGAATTAAATGTGCGCATATTTTACATGCAATTGGTATATGTCATTAAACATGTTAGCCTTTAGTGATATCTACTTTATCTATGAAAATTATGCTTCCATAAATTTATTATAAAAAAGTGTTTCAGTTTGATAAGTACCATTGCCAAGATTGACTATATTAAAAAATGTATGTTATATTATGGTATGTAATATGTGCTTGTTGTCAGTCAATGAAATAAATATATAAAAATATAAATCGTTAATAAAAGTATTATGTCAGTTTAAGTTTTTGCACATAAACAAACGAAAACTGGTTGGCTCAAAGAAATATTGGGCAAGGGCGAGCTCGTTTGTTGTATTAACAACAAGTTCGTTATGTGAGAAAAATGGCTTAAGTCTTGTATGTTTTGTTCATATCCTCCTCCTCCTCCTCCACCTCCTCCTCCTCCTCTTCCTCCTCCACATCCTCCTCCTCCTCCTCTTTCAAAAACGCATTACTCAGACTCAGAAACTTCATATTAAGATCTTTGAGAGCGCCCGATAGTTCAGGAAAGAGACTGTTTGGATGAGCTTTAATGCTAAGCGATTCTAAATGTGTGAGTGATAATAGTGACTGGGATAACGACGCTATTTCATTCAATTGCATCTTAAACGTCTTTAAACTAACATTCTTTATATTCAGACCACGGATTGCCTCTTAAAGACCGACGAGTACAATTCCATATTAAGCGTTTCTAGCTGTGTGAGTGATGATAGTGCCCAAGATAACGACGAAATATTTTTCAATTGCAAATGTTTATTCACATCACTCAGACTCACCCACAGACTCAGACATTTGACTGTCAGACCATGTAGAGCCTCCCACAGAGCGCCACTGTAAAATACTTCCATACAAAGTATGGACACAGCAATTGTCATAAGTAACAATTTTTGTAATTAATATAGGGATAATACACGTTTTCGAGGGCAGGATCATCTGCGGGCGCTCGAAAAATCCGTTCCTGCCCGAGTGCCCGATTATTGCATAAACAAATCACACATACCAAAATAAATTAAAATAATATTGAAAACAATGTTTTGTTTATTCGATATCGACAAAAGAATTCGATTATTTCAAGACAGTTCAAGGTTGTGTTTTACATATGCCTCACTCGGTCATCATCCAAAATGACGAGGCTTTACCTTCGAATAGGCAGTTTACGATTTAAAATGTGTTTAAACAGTGGATTAATGCAAAGTTGAAATGCAGCCGCGCAAATTAAGAAATGGGGAATTATTTTGGAATTTACAGCAGGGTCGTTAAAAGTACATAATCACTTAAATTTACAGCATAGTCTTTTGAAAGTGTTGAGTAAATAACCTTAACTTCATTGACGTTGCCAATACAATAAAGCTGTTGTCAAGAGACTGTTGATGGTATAAGTTGAAAAGAGAATTGAAATAGGCATTGTCATTATCCCTGCATGCATAAGGAAACTGGTGCTTATTTAGTTACCCATTTATGCTTGGAAAGTCGTCGAAGGCTGGAGAAGGGAAGTTACTGCGTGTGGACCAGATTATGGATATGAAAAACACATAACAGGGCTTGAACGGTATGTGAAACGCCTGGTTAATGCATGATTTCTTCCGTTCAAACCCTCATTTTTCCAAGTTTCTGCACCCCACCAGAGGGCATTATAGATAGAGTTTATGCAATAATATCAGATCTTATCATAACTTTAAGTCAAATATGGCAAATGAGTGCTGTTTGAAATATTAAAAATGCACGTTCGTTGTAAATCACCTGAATTCTAATGCATTCGATCGACGTGGCATGTATTTTTCTTATATAGTAAAATATTGCAACTATCAGACTGCAAAATACTTGAATATATTAACAATATTACTTAAAATGATACCCTGCATGCATTTACCTTTGAACCCTATCCATTCTCCACTGAGCTCCAATGAATAAAGCTTGTGAGATGAAGATAGGTCATATTCGTAACGGGATGCAGGCATTCCAAACTGTTCACCAACAAATTCCTTCTTATCTATGTCTAGGGAAATGACGCTGGACTTATTGTTCCGTCGAAAACTTAGGCATCTAGCACTCGCCACGTAAGCGATTGTCACCGGGATCGAGCACCTGTCAGAGCAATCGCCGTTTACAAGAAGGGTCCCGGGTTCAAATCCAAAACACATTGACCACTCTCTTATGAATCGAGTGCTTTGGGACTCGAAACCGGGATCCGACGATTACGTTGCTAGCGCTCAGACCGGGGATGGAACCCTGAACCCAGTCGCTAACAAGGCAAGTGGTCAGACAGGGGATTAATACCGGGATCCATAGCTTACAAGGATAGTGCTCAAATCGGCGCTCGAACTCAAACACACAATAGTACGAGTATAAGGGGTATAACGGTGATAAAACGGTAAAGATGAAACGGCCTATCTGATTGGTTAAACTATGTTGTGGTCCAAACTTAGTAAGTTGTTCCCAAAACTTATTAATTTGTGGTCTCAACTTAGTTAATTGCGGCCAGATGTTATTAAGTTGAAGGAACAACTTACTATGTTGAGACCTCAACTAAATAAGTTGTAGGAACAAGCTATTAGTTGTGGCCACAAGTTACTTAGTTATGACCTCAACATGTTATATTATTTTGATCTCTTTTTGCGTTCATCAACGATATAAAATGTACATCATTTAATTATTATATAAGCAAAAGTTTACGTTTCGTCAATTTACCTTAAAAATAAATGGCTTTATTGATACTTTAATGTATTAATTAGCGCGCAAAATGCCGAAATTACCATTTTTTCAGCTTCGTCATTTTGACTTCAAGCAATTGCGGTTTGTTATTACATCACGTGACTGTATTGAGCTGTTGCGATTGGTTAACTATTTTGTTGTTATGGGGATATATGCGCATTGATTTCCCGCTTTGCACAGTATCAAAATCGCGAAATGCCAAAAATGTAGGTTCGTCATTTTAAATTGGGTCCATCGATATTTTAGGTGAAAACTCGAGAACCGGACACAAAGTCGGCAACGACTTAATTGTAAATTATGACATTGAACGCTGTTTAACAAACAACCATGTTATAACAAAAAATTGTAACCCTATGACTTAATGTCTCTGAGTACTTTGGCTCTTCAAACGGGATAAACAAATAAAAGAAGTCTTTCCATAAACTTGTATTGTTGTTATAAAATGTCTAATTGATCGTATAGTGTTTTCAATTCATAACAGTCATAATTCTAGTTTGATATATTTTATAAGATATGTTCTTCTATGTCTTTCACGAGTCCAATTTAATATATATATATATATATATAGATATATATATATATATATATATATATAAATAAATATATATATATATATATATATATATATATATATATATATATATATATATATATATATATATATATATATATATATATATATATATATATATATATATATATTCCGTAATATATATTAATAAAAGAAAGAGACGTGTTACGAAAACCGAAACAGTATAATCCAAGTTTCCTCTGCACTCCCTTGACGCTAATTGGGAATTACTTGCAGTTTTCTCGAAAGAACGGCCCAGTGTAGGAAAAACGTCGAGCTTATATACCTACTAGTCACATTTTGCTTTAACGTGAGTTGTGCACATCTGGTTTTAGAATGTAAACAAAACTTTAAATCATCTTGTCTGATTTGTCTAAATTCGCCTCCCAACCCTGTTTTCAGGCAGTTAGGGAATAATTAATATCGCAATTAAAATGCTTTGACCGATGCTGTGACCAACAAATAACCCGTTGTTCGGTGACTTGAACTTTCATAAATGTGGCAGACGTTCAGTAGCTTAAAGCTATCTAGTAGCTATCTAGTTCACTGCGTGGACAAAAGTGTCACAAAATTAAGTAACTTTGGTTTATGCTTATGCATGTAATCGCCAAAGAAACATGCAACTATGGAAACTGATTAAAACATATTATGAGAGAATGTATTATGTAGATCCATATCAATTATGTTTCTGATTAAAACATATTATGAGAGAATGTATTATCTAGATCCATATCAATTATGTTTCCTAAAAAATAGGTTGACTGAAATGCCAGTATATTTAAATATATAGCTAACTTAAATAATACGATTTATTTCGATGATGTTTGATTGAGATATACTTACAATATGAATATAAAGTATTCATGATATATGATAGTGTACAAATATGAATGTTCTTTAGACACACGGGAGCAAGATTGGTTAAAGCCAAACCATGACCCGAACCACAATTTCATATTACATAGCTTCAACTGACGCTTGACAAAAGCTGTCAAATTCTGTGGAACGAATCCGATCGCAGTTATGTGACTTACAACCAACCAACAGGCGGTACAAGTAGCTAAAAGAATTCGAGCACGTCAATCCTGACGCAGTTTTTCGTCGAATCTTATTTGAACAGGTTGCTTGTGTATAGAAAAAAATATCGAAGAAGCCTATACAAACGAAATCGATATGTGATTATTTATGTATCGTTCACTTTTGAGATAGTGGGCTTGCAGTTGTTGAAGTTTATTAAATTCAAACGTTTTATTTTAAGATCTTTTTATTATTGAATTTGAATGCTGTCGTACGTTTTCTTCCAGACATTTTATTTAAATAACTAAGATATATGAAATGTTGTTTAACTATAATTGTAGAAAATATCTGGAAATCCACTAAAGGAGCTAAAGTGTTTTTTGAGGCTTTTGTCTCAAGTCCTCTTTATTCCGTGAAAGTGATGCTGCATTCGTGTTATTCATAACCGAGCCAAAACGGCAATGGTACAAGGTACTACCTGATTCAAACAGGTACGTGGGTATAAATACAAATATCTAAATCTCTAATCGACATTTGGTGAATCGTATTATTTCTTGCTTAACTATTGCACTGTTTAAAATTGTGTAAACGATTTTTTGTTGTGATATAGCTGTGTAGATATTCATTAACTCTATGCTTACTATTAATGAAGTTCGAGTAAACGCGATAAGTATATATAGTGCATTTTATGTTACAGAGTGTCCATTGTTTATATTCCCATGACACAGATCGAACATCAGCATTCATAAGATTCGTTTTGTAACCTTTTGTCCGAATGATGAACGTTATTAACCTATATTTGAACGTTTGCCCTTGTTCTGCGAATTACAGTATGTATGTGGACTCGAGCTTAATCTTTCAATACCTTAAGTAGTGTAACGTACGCCAACACACGCTTTCTGTCACTGAATGACCACGAGGCCAGGTTCGAGTTCCAAGCGTTCCCGAAGACAGGACCAGACGTCATCACACCGGTGTAACCAGAGGCCTATTGCGCGTAACAATTTTGTGCTTTCTTGAAGACAAACACACAATTCATTGTATGGCATTTTAAAATATAGTCATCCGTTAAAAGAATGATTTGTATATTTTGATGTTTTAGTTTTGTTGTTAAAATTTTTGTACGGATTGATGTTTCAAGTTGTAGAGCACGTAAGCATTCAAAGTTTGACAATAAACCAGCTTGTCACCCATCATTCAACTTCAAAATAACTAACCACAAATGAACTTTATAAAGATACTTCTTGTCGCGTATATACCTTTCTTCCATTAATAAAACTCAAGGTAACGTTTAGAGGTCACAAGTTAAACGTGACCCAAACACAATATCTGCGATTTGCAACTTCATCATTCATCGTGTAAAAATAAGTTCCATAAATTCCAATCAGAAGACAACGATGTGTCGCGTGTAATATCCATGAACCCACCTCAAATGTCAAGGTAAAACTAAACGGCTGAAGTTTAACTGTCACTATAAAACAGATTGTACAGACTCTTACCATGGACTATTGATAATAATGAGACCTTACAAAGCATTGACTATATTGACCTGTTGACAACATAAGGTAGATCACGAAATCTTTTGCGCGGGAATAGGAAAGAATGCATTGATTGTTAAACACTCACAGCATAACACGAAATAATATGCATGAAACAGAAATTCACATTAAATAAATAGGCATATTGTTTCTAATTTATATGAACATTTTTTTTAAAACAGCAATATAATAAAAACAAGATAACTTTAAGAAAAACATTTAAATTGAATACTAAGAAACAAACATACGTGAACATGATTGATATATATACATAGTAAAATATCCATTGAATTAAAAAGAGTATAATATTACGAAAAACATTGTCAATATAGATACATTTTCAGATCAGTAGCGAAATTGTGATATACGGAAAATTTTACAAGACAAGGAAATCGAATGTACTCTTTAAGATAACGGGTAATAATAAAGTATCCGTTAATTGCTTACATTGAAGTATTTGACACTAGTACGCCATTAAATTATATACACTAAGATATCATGCTTAAATTTTACCGTCTTACTGTCTACTGCAAGAATGAAAAATTGAAATCCATTTCGTTGGAATCCATAAAACATGTTTTTGTTAACCACAAGTCAATGAACGCATCCGAGTGTTTGCGATTAATGAAAGTCGGTTTCAGCGAGATCATAATGCATAAGGGCCCTTCTCTAAAGACAGTTGTAACATCTACTTTGTGGCCATCTTATCAGGAGTGTTGGAGGACGTGTAGTGCAGATCATCACATCAATATCACGGTTGTTTGTACACGTAGCAGTAGTGAAAGTGACCGTTATTTGCAGACGTTTGCTAATATTAAATAATAAAAGTGCATAGACCGTTTCAGTCAACCGCCTTTTGCATCATGTGTCAAATGTGTTCGTAGTTATTTCTGTTGTCAGATTATGCAAGTCCCAATTTTAAAAGGTACATTGTTTCGCATATGAGTAATCCCCAATTGAAAGTTTCCGTTCTTTTTTTTGTAATCAATACAATCATCCATATTATACCGTATCCAGCTTCATGAGTTAAAACTTATAAAAATATGTTATAAACACTTTTTTTAATTATTATTTCTAAAAAAAACAAGCTTTACCAATTTACTTTTAGTTTGAATCACGCACACGCAATTTTTCCGAATTCAAAAGCCCGTGCCCCATTCCGAAAATAGTAAAACAAATACTGGTTATTAACTAAGATGTTACTTTTTTTCTAGTGGTAATTAAATATCATTATTGATTAGGTCATTGACCAAGGGCCACACATCATACACATTTGAAAAATGTGTCTTTTATTATATAAACATTCATGTTTATCTTTGTGTTTTATAAGCAATAAGTAAAGGTTCAATGAACCAGCATTGGTGAAACTTTGTATATAGTAAGCCTGGATGATACTATACTATTGGGACCAGTTGGATCATGGTCACTGTTTCTAAATATTGATACTAATTGTCTGCACGTCTGTAATTATGGAGATATTTTTATGGAATGTTATGTATAGGAAGCTTGCATGAATATCTAACGTGGATTATATTTGAGGCACGTCGTGTCAAGCTGACAGTTACTAAAACGCGCACCAATGGGTTTCATTTTGTTTAAGTGTGTAAACTGCATCATCATATCAATTGTAATTACAAGATCCAATGAACAGGCCCCTGCTTGTAATGTTCCACTCTTAAATTAATGTTTACACACATTGTATTGGGAAATATAAATATTAACTCGAAGAAGAATGCTGTAGCTGCTTCATTTACACTGAACCATATATGACTAACCAGTGCATTAATCACTACGTATTTCATGGTTCACCACGAAACTGAATGTGTTTTCTGATAGCAAAGAACATTATTAAAATTGTTAAGCTACCACTTAAGAAATGCAGGCCCGTTACACTAAAATTAAGCCCCACATCTAATTCAGAAAGTTATTAGCTCATGCTTTCATTGAAATTATGTTCGCAATATGTTTATTTGCTTATTGAACGTCTTTCTGTTACGATAAATAAAGACATTACGTTCATATGGTTATCTCGCTACTCCCAAACATGCTTTAAACATCGATGAATAACTCATTTTTTCGGGCATATTAGAACAAATAAAATATCATGCACACATGTTTCTTTAATCAATCCTTACTGTTTTTTATACAGCACATGCTGAACTTTGGTTTAATATTTATATATGCAACTTGCGTAGTGAAAATAACAGAATATTTAACTTAACTCTTATATGAAAGAAGGTATCCGAATATAAACAAGCATGCGTCGTCAATTTAAAGCGTATTAACCGTCTAGAGACCACATTTATAGTCTCATCTTCATGAAACGTAGTCTGAACATTTATCCCAATGATATCTTGAACGAGTTAACACATGGTCTGACCATATTTCATGAAGAGTGGATTATAAATGTGGATTCTAGAATGTTAAATTATAAATATGTTTGAACTATAGCCATATAAGGAAAACTGCCCCTACCCCGCCCTGGTGGTCATGGTTTTCAATTCGCCGGGCAGTTTTGAACAGGGCTCGACTAATATAAGAACACATGTTCTAACCAAGTTTCATTTCCCCGACCTTTGCCGGACATGATTTAAACATGCCTGAACTATTTGCGAACAAAGCTGAGATATCATTAATATATATTCTGACAACGTGTAATGAAGATTTGATCATTACTGTGACTTATAGAGTATTAACAAGCTTTTTCTTTAATTTGACATAGTGGACTGGCTATTGTCACGTCATTTTAAAATCAAATCAAGTATGTTAAAATTATTAGGCAAACAAGCCGTATTTGTGAATACAACAACTGCTGTATTTGGAATTTAGCCTCTACGTTTGACCTTGACGTTGATGGTATGAACACGATTCGCTCACGCGATACCACGTTTGATGTAGGTGGAAATAAGTGCCAAGTTAAATAAACATCATTGAATGCATGGTCAAGTTACAGAGCAGGGAAACCCTATTTTTTACAATTATTTTAATTGTAACCATTGGTCGCAAAGTTTAACCTTGATCTGCATGTAGCAATTCTGCTCTTGCGCATGGCATATCGTCAGAAGGTGAACATATGTGTCAAGTCATTTAAAATCTGTCAATGAAGATTACGTTATAGAGCGCGTAAAAACCCTTTTTTTTAATTTGTCTTTAAATGTTTAAGTTCACCTTTCATGTAGCTGCCTTCGACACAACATTGGATAAATGTGAACTTGTGGAGAGTTATTTCACTATCCTTAATTTGATTCGGAAGTTAATCTCTGTACAAATCTCGTACAGACGGCCTGGCGGAGAAACGTGCGGGACAGATACATACGGAATATTACGCTAGTCAATTGTTCCAAGAGTTTGTATCACTCGAGTGGCTTGTGTGATGACGTATCACACGAGAGGCGGAGCCTCGAGTGTGATGCGAAATAGCGCAAGCCACGAGAGTGATACAAATACTTGGAACAATTGACTAGCGTAATATTCTTTTTATTATATACAACAACTAACGAAAACAGTTAACACATGTATTTTATACTTTAATAAAACTGACAAAACAATGACTAAAACGGTACGCCATAGTTTATTTAAGACGCGTATGAATACAGTTTATATAAATTAACGTGTAAACATTCGAACCGGGAAAACACAGGTTTCCGACACGCTTACCTTAATGCCATCGTTAATCCAATTCTTATAACATATTAAGTTGACAACTTTAATCCGATGTTTATGACAAAAACGTTTAAACGATATGCACTTCCACTTCTATCTTCCTTGTCTTTATCGAAACTTAGTTTAAACCACACTAGTGTATTGTATTCCTATCGAAATATACATTTATGCATGATAAACACACACTACAAAATACGTTTTAACACATAGTTTACTGTTAAAAAACACAACGTCCGACATGTTCTTACAGAGTTTAGATAAAACTATTGTGTTTTGTCACAGAAATGACGTCAAACGATGTACTACGTAATATATTTCGTAAAATAAAATATTTCTATTTTCGGTGCGTGTAATGTGACGTCATTAAATGGGTCGAAGTAGTCTGGCTAGTATGGTAATACGGAATTGGAAACAGCGAGTAGCGTAATACGGGATTTTTATTTCAACGATTGATACAACCTGTATTTTTTTAAAGCATTAAACAGGTATATAATAAATTCCAAAATACATCATGTCTACTGGAACTTGTTTGTTACTATACGTACATTTGCAAAACCACTGATATACTCAGAAGTAGGGTTATGTCAATACTTAAGCATCAATCGAATGACAATATATGATATTTTTATTGACTTTCGCAGGGAAGGTGTTAGTTCACGTTTTACTTGATCTCAGATGTTAAATGTAAATTAAAGTTTAATTTGAATTATGCTATTTAAAATAATGCACAATTATGTACTTTCAGCAATAAGAAAAATAAATGTCAGTGTTAAAACAGCATCACAATCGGGTGATCTCGTCAGTCAAAGCTAACAATGAAGCAGGTGTTTCACAGTGTCAGTTACGTCAGTAACGTCAACACAGCTTGGCCTTTTTTCCCACTAACATGCCTGGCCGTTATTTGTGGTGCCTTAGTTTTTTTTGTGTATATTTTAGGCTGAGATTTCAGTCATTCTTTTGCACATTTCGATTATTTTAGTTTAAGTTAACTTTTCAATAAAAACGACATATAAGCTCGCCCCATATCGCATTCGCATTGGGTCCGTTTGAAATGATTTTATTCTCACATTTTAAAAAAGGAAAATGCACTGGTTATGAATCGTCGAAATAAAGAAATCAGCTGTCTAAACTCCATCTGACATGTTCGGATATGTTACAGTTCAAGTACATGACGAAATATCAAATTTGTCGTGCTATCGAAAAATAAACCATTGCGCATTTTGACATGTAAGCGTGCACGTAATGAAAGGACAGTAATCACTCATAATTTCCCTTAATAGAAATATTGTAGTCTGTAAACGTTTGACAACAATAAGCATAAACCTAACAGACTAAAAGAGTGTATAACAAAACACGCTATTCGCATTGTCTGTTAGTAGGCGAACATGTACGCACACGAACCCGATAATATTTAACATCTTAGTGAAGTTAGAAATTACTAAGTTTAGCAAAACAATGACGGGAAAAAAATGCTTTGTCGACCTACATTGGTATCTTAATAATTCTTGACGTTTAGTGGTATTGAATATGTTTTCCCCTAAAGAAGAGTTTATTTAAATACTGAAAAAAACTGCATGTTCGTGTACAAAAAAGGAAACAATATCAAAACGTTCGTATTAACCTTCATCTATAAAATATGGAAAGAAAAATCCAGTGTAAATGATAATGAACAGCATGCACACTCCGTACAGAAATGTTTAACACATGTCAGTGTATCTCACTTTAGTAAAATAAAAGTTATTTTATCATTGCATCGTACCGTTCATTATTTCGAGTTGATACACAATTGTTTAGCTACTCACAAAACGTTTTAGCCATTTCAATTGAAACGTGGTTTTCTCCGCTTGTTCAGCTGTCAAATCCAAAAGAGCATCGCATAATATAGACCATTCAGGCTCAATATGGCCGCCATCGAAATCTGCTATCCACGACGCATGCGCGTACCTGCCAGACAACTTTTGGAGAACTTTGCCCATCTCGGCATGCTCAACTCTTTCCAAAAACAGCAGTACTATTGGTTTATTTCGATCGTAAGTTTCGTGCACTTCTTTCCTGTACCATTCCTTTTGGCAGTAGTGTTTAGACACTGCTAGAATGATGACTGCCGAGTCTTCAATACAACGTATTATCTCCTCACCAAGCGCAAATCCGGGCCTAAAATGGCGATCCCCAGAGCACACCAAAACCCGGCTAGTTCCCGTCTTCATCTGTAGCTCTGAATTAAGTCTCGGTAAGATTTTGTTCACGATCAACTCGGCATCATCAGCGCTAAATGATAAGAAAGCTACAAACTTCTTTGGAAATTCTCCCACTTCAATTTGATGCCTAATATTCTTTTTCTTCCGTTGCCTTCGCCTAAAACTTTGGATCTTGAAGAATATAACGAGGCAAATTAGCAGAACAAAACACACTATCGGAAGAGAAATTGCGAGTTTGCTCTTTATGTTTTGAACTCGACAGTATGACTTGGTATTTTTCAAAGCATTTTGGAAAATGTTCAACCGTTCACCTTGCATTGTACACATATAGCCTTCACGGGGACTCGAAATAAATGTGTCGAGATTTGTGTAAATCCATTCGATCGTTTCCATGTGGTCATCATCACACGAGCAGATGTTTGTACATCTATGGAATGTACCGCATTGTAGGATAAATTCAACATTTTAAGATTTGTCAAGTGGTCGATTTTGAAGTCTAGCGAAGAAAGGTTATTGTGAGAAAGATCCAGCACTTCTAATTCTGAATTAGTCAAAAACATGTTATAGGGAATGCGAATAATACCATTTGTGTTTAATTTCAAAACTTTCATCTTTGTATTGTTCTTAATAAGTAGCTCAAACGTATTTTCGTAATACACTTGCATCTTGTGAAGCTGGTTACCATATACATCTAAATATTGGAGATTCGTAGATGGCGATAGAAACTGAGGGGATGGGAATTCGATCATGTTTCCAGATAGACTTATCCATTCCACCGTTTTCTGTGTGTCATTATGAAGTTTAACTGTAAAGTTCAACCGTTTGATCAAATTATTTTCTAGGCTGAATTTCTTGATTTTGCACGGACATGACGTTTAATCAAAATCAACTTCATATAATGGTGGAGTAACCATGTACTTGCCTAAGCCGTTGAAATACATCTCCTCAACGTTGAAGTTAAACTTTGCAAAAAGGCATTGAACTCTCTTTTTAGCACCAAATAGCCTTTTGAGAAACGTTTGCGAAAAATGTGAATCACTTATGTCGATTACTTTTAAACTGGAACAAGGCTCTTCAGGAAGATGTATGATTTTGAATGAAGCATGCCTCAAATAAACTTAACTGACGGAATTACAGAGTCCGCTCGTAATGAAAGCTTTTAAATCCAAAATTCTGAAGCTGATGTTAGACATGTCCAGGTATGTAATATTCCTCCGTATGTCGCGACCAGCGATGCCTTGAAAGAATCTTTCCCCCGCCTTGATATGATCCCGTGAACCCATGCCTGTCAGTGTAAGTTTATTCACTTGCGGCAGGCTAGCTGAATACATGCTGTTCGAGAAGTTGCTTCCCCAAATATAAATGTTCCCGGAAAAGTCAAATTCTTTAAGTTTGTGCAAACTATATAATGTATCATTTTTTGTAGAGTACATGTTCTCATTGTGATAGCCAAGGTAGGTAAGATTGGAAAGTCCTTTGAAAACACGACTGCCAAGAGATGCGCCGCAAGCCCATATTTCCAGTGTTTGTACCTTTGCCCATTGGCGTTTATCCGAAAATGTCTTATTAGTTAGAAACGACGCATTGACGCCGTGCAAAACCACTTCCCGAATAGTGTCACTTAGAACTATTCTACTTGGGTTTGGTGTTCTACAGGTCGCCTTATCTTCGATACATACACACGATTTCGAGCACGCGGGTGAGCATACAGTAAACAAGCAAACAATAACTGACAATGCCACTGTTTGATACATAATTACTTAAGACTTTTTTCAAACACTTAATACAACATACTCCCTGTATACTTAGTATGATCGTTTGCTGATGCAGATTTGTGATATTTAAGCCGGTAAAGATCCAATACGCAGAAATGGTGCGGTTATCCAAAACAAAACTGGTATTCCCCTATTTGGTTCTTTCACAAGATAACGGCATATACAATAGCCGGAAGTTATGAAGGAAAGGCGGTTCCACACTTAAAACGGACATATAAATTTTTATGTTTCACTTCGAACAGACGTTATCTTACTGTACAAGGATCTATCACTTTGCTAGAAAGAATGTACTTCCTAATTTGAGGGTTAAAACCGACATAACACTCGAGTTACACATTTTTATAAGTACAGCAACAGCCTTCGTGTTCGTTGGTTTCCTATGACATCCTGAAAGGGGCCTTTTCACAGATTTTGTTATATTTTGAAGTTTGTCATTAAATGCTTTATATTGATAAATGTAAACATTGGATCTTAAAAGCTCCAGTAAAAAATCAAGAATACAATTTAAAAAGGAAAAAAAGTATCCGGTACCAGGGCTCGAACCAGTGACCCCGGAGTCCTGGAGTTAGTCTGAAGTAAAAACGCATTAGCCCTCTCGGCTATTCCGCCGGGTGTACGCAGTTGACGTATTTTATACCTTATAAAAGCAATCTTCGTAGTTTCGTTAATTTAAACGACAACAGAACTCTCCAAATTATTCAATCGTTTCTCGTTGCAACGCTTTATAATTTTTTTGTTTTCAATCGTCGAAAGAAACATATAATGGCTATATTGGACTATGGTAAATGTTCAGTAATACTGTTTCCTCACAAGATCATAACTAAAACGAAAATTTGCGAATCTGAAATAACTTTTTTCAATTTTGTCAATTTACCAAACCGTGAAAAGATCCCTTATCAGTAGTGGCTGATGAGCTCACATTGCAAGCACACAAAATAGTATAAGTAACATGCTCGCAAACACTGTGAGAAGAAGAAGTTTCAAATAATTGTGATCTATTTAACTTGAACATGATTTTTGCCAATCTGCGCTGCAAGTTTAAACGTCACCGCATAATTAGCGTTAATAGCCTGTCGTGTGATTTGATTAAATGTAACTAAATAATAAACCAAAAACATGTGCTCAGCTTGTTGTTTTAAACAGAGCATCGTATGAATTGCCTTTGCTTTTCTGATTTTACATTAAATTGGAATACAATATGTTCATGTGCGCTGCATTTTTTAACTTTATTAAACCGAAAACTACGATTCTGTTCTGAATTATATTTTATGTCACTACCGCACCTTAGTTAACGAGTAGTTAAGTCGTTGGATCTACTAAGTAGCTCGCGGGATCTACAGATCGAAGTAGCTGGACTACCTTTCAAACGTTTTAACAAACACAATTGGACTACACAATCTTCTGTATTTTCTTACAAACATGCATCACATGTTGATGAAGCCGTACGCGTAATATTGTCAGCTATTATTTGAAATTCATATTTTGTCTATAAAGCAAGAAGATCATATAAGCCTTTTTGCACATATACTGATAAAATCATCTTGATTCCAAGAGATTATTCTTCAGACAAACTGCATGTTGTCCACACTGACAGCTTGACATCGTTTCTATGAACTAAAAAATTCAGATTTTAGAAGACCTGATCTGTTCTAGCATCACTGAAAGGAGATGTACCTGAAACAAAATCTTGTTCAGAACATACGATTTGTTTGCTACATGAAGCAACTGGCGGAGACATTACAGTTCATAATATTAAACATGTTACACAAAGTCGTGCTTTAGAACTAACAACCTTACGAGTATATCAAAGAAACAGTCTCTAAAATGTTTAAGAGAAGCCCGCTAACACGTCGTTGTAGTTATACACGCGATCGGTTCAATATATCGATGTTCACTGACAAAGTACAGTATGCAGGATCACGTGACTTCGAGTGGTTCATAGTTAAACGTTAATGGATGTATACACACCGGTAAGTTGTGTTTTAAATATCTGTAGCAAAAAAATAAGAATAGTTACTAGTGCATAAAGCACAGTATTTTATTTTGCTTATTGCAAATTGAAATACATCAGCATTACTTGATTTAGTAAGCCTGTTTTCTTAGCCAAATATTATATGTGTACACCTTTCATGCACATGGTTATGCTGCACGCAACATGGACATTTGACACCGATTTGAGACGAATTTAAAGATTAATTCTTACATTTTATGATATCGACACAGAATGCAAGGAAAACAGTGTTTTATGCACAAAATATGTTTGCAAATTCATTTCAATAACCTGAGATATTTGCAAACAAAAGTGATTTTACGTTTTGTCCAGCACGTGTATAAACCCAATGTTAATCCCGTTGATTCTGAACCATGAGTAGTATTTAAGTTAAGTTAGTAGTGTTATTCTCCATGCATTGCTGTAAGGAAATCAGAGCAATGTTACTGCGAACCTGCAGCAAAAGCAAATCATTTATCCGTTACGAAAAGGTTACTTAAGTATTGCCATATGGGGTATAACTTTAAGCGAATCTAGTTTAGTTGAATCAACTTTGTTTTGAGTTTCTTAATTAACGTCAACATGACTTTTGTATGGTGAAACGTAAATTTTGAAACCACGTAATTACGTTTTTTACCATGACTGAGGTATGATTGAGACACATGTTGATGTACTTAACAAGCTCAATCGCGTTGTCTCGACAGTGTGGCCAAGCCTTTACTTAAACTTAACTTCGGAGATCTACTCTAGGATGTGAACACCAATATCTAGCGTTGAACTTTGTGATGCGCTTGCTCTTGAACTTCAGCTTGTCAAACGTCGAAATCTGGTTTGTTTTGGGCACGCCACTAGAAACGACCCTTTGTGCAAGAATAATATCCAGGACAGCTCAAGGGCGGTCGACTTAGAGGCCGTCAGAAGAAAAACTGGATGGGCCATGTAAAAGAGTGAACATCCCTTCCCATTGATGTATCACTCTCAGCAGCAACCAACAGACCTGACTCGATGGTGATTTCTGTATCGTGGTCCCTCAAAACGGTCGTAGGATTGATGATGATGAGATCTGAACTCAGCTTAGATCACTAAATTCTTACGATTGCACTTGACATTTATGCCGAGTTCAGGTATCTATATTCCGTCGAATTTTGTCAATGTCTTATATTAAAATATAACCGAGAAACTGTGTAAAAAATGCCATTTAAATTTGATTATATAGTATTGTTTGCATTCTTTCTACCACAATAACCAATGCCGTTATTAGACCAGTATTATTTTTAAATTAATATTTGTTTTTTTTCCATAAAAAATTTAAGATTTTTTTTCAAAGGAATTAATAAAGTATGTTATTTGGAATTTCAGTCCCGTGATTACAACTTCGGGAAAAAACAAGTGTAATATGAAAACGTTTAGACAATAAATTAGTTAAGTATATTACCACACAAACTTGAAGGTTAAAGAAAACCAATGACCACGAGGCTATCGAATGGGATTCATCTAATATGTCGAGCATTTACTAGTTTGAAATGGCGACGATTGTTTACATTTCGAAAAAACAAACATTAAATTGTTGTATAGATATTCCGTTTTGTTTGCAACCTTACAAATTAATACGCTAAGGAGCAAACTGAATAAATAAATAAAATTGATATCAACAAATGTTATAGTTCTGAAAAAGAATCTGAGAATGAACATTTAACAAATAAATGTTTAAGGCATTATTACATAATGGCATAATCTATGTTATACATAAGTTCTGACATAGAACTACAGCCGCGGTCGTTATTGATGCAAAACAATTTGAACTTAAAGACGTGATATTAAGAAACTGACTTTGCAACACATACTCAGTAGAGAAGTTTATTTTAATTGCAACTTAATAGACGTACACATTGCAACATGTTTTACCCAGAGACTTCTCATCCGAGTTAAAACGTCTAAGAACCCTACATATGCAGGCGGTCGAAATTATTTTTTTCCAGCATCGTATAAATATATAAGTTCATTGTCGTATTATTGGGTTCGGCCATTGTCGAAAAATTCTGTTCGGGCGGAACCTTATAAATATGTTTTACCATCATCTTTACACAACACAATTGCACGACCCCGATGACGACCTTTGACATAATCAGTTGGACGTTTACCGCCGTGAAACGGTTTTTGCAATATATCAGTTAAATTAAGCTTATTATGTAAGGAACTAATATAAGCTGAATTAAAAGCCTTTAGTAATATTTATTTTAACACATATACTCATATTTATGTGCTACTTTGCTTACTGCTTGTGCTTCAACACAGCGCTGGAACACAATTCGTGTCATTCTGATTGTTCTTAAGTCTGTACCCGCCATTTTCAAGTAAATTTAATGGGGTAAGATTAAACAAGACGAACCATTTTTGTTTTATCTTTAGGAGTGTGTTCTCACCATTCACAGACATTATCAGTGCGTACGAGTATGAACCTTTTATATTCTGGATTTCAAACGTACACACGACAATTAAAATGCGTGTGAGCTTAATTCCTTGATTTTTATCGGTTGATAACTTATATCTGTTTAAAATAAGAAATATGCCTGAAACATGTTCATATAACTTTTTAATGAGTATGCATTGAAAACCAAATATACATGTTCACAAATTATCCAAGAAAAAAGCAGGTAACCAATTTCACCCTGAATACAACTGTGGAACATAAGTAAATATACTCCTTCCAGCCAAGCTTCATTATATTGATTCGACTGAGTTTAATTGGTTGAATGTATCATTTTATTTACAATTAGAATGTGTTGCTTCAAGCTGCCAACCTTTTTTCAAACTGAAGCAATTAGCTATTTCTGTCGAGAATTTCCATCGCAAGGTGTATCATAAACACGTTAGCAATTGCGTTTTTTTTTAGAACAAAACCAAATTCTTTTGAACAGCTATCTATCTTGAAAGAAGATGTTGTTTTTTATAGGCGAATGTTTTATGTATAGTAGTAATGAAGGATAAATATCGAATGATTCACATGAACATGTGTCAAGCGAATCTATACAACAGCATTTGAGACTCTGTAAATGGCCACGTAAATGTTTTGGAAATAAAATCTCGGTCGTTGTACTGAATTTTAACTCCCGCGTTATCAAGTCGTATAATATATGATATCGTTGACTTTCAGTCGACTTGTTTAAAGGGATCTTTTCACGCTTTGGTAAATTGACAAAATTGAAAAAGTTGTTTCAGATTCGTAATTTTTCGTTTTAGTTATGATATTTGTAAGGAAACAGTAATACTGAACATTAACCATGCTCTAATATAGCCATTATATGCATCTTTTGACGATTTTAAAACCTAAAAATTATAAAGCGTTGCAACGCGAAACGATTGAATAATTTGGAGAGTTCTGTTTTTGTCGTTAAATTTTGTGAAACTACGAAGATTGCTTATATAACGTATAAAATACGTTTAGCATGTGTTCTCGGCGGAATAGCTCAGTAGGCTAAAGCGTTTTTACTTCAGGACTCTGGCAGGACTCCAGGGGTCAATGGTTCGAAACCTGCTCCGGGCAATGTTCTTTTCCTTTTTTTAATTTTTTTCTTGATTTTTTACTGGAGCTTTTACGATCCAATGTTTACATTTATCAATATAAAGCATTTAATGAATAAGTTAAAAAAATGCCAAAATCTGTGAAAAGGCCCCTTTAAAGGATACACGCTGATAAAGAAACGTATTTAAGCAACCCTATTGACACATGTGGTTGGGCTATAAACTAAAGTGTTAAGCATAGGTAGGAATAGCTAAACAGATACACAATATAGCGATAACACACAATATAGCGTTAAACATTGTTTATGCTTGGAGTAATGATTATGCCTGCTACTAGCTCAGATAAACCATTAATTCGCACCCTGATGGGTAATCGATAAGCTTTCTTGTTCAAACAAACTCATAAACTTTCACCAATTTGTTAACAAAATGGAACGTCCATGTTCAATATAGTTAGTACAGTGTTGTGTCAACAGGTTGAGCGAGATATGTTCAACACGTTTGCTAAATTTCTAGCTCAAACCTTATTAATAACATATATCATGTAAAGCAATATCAAGCAAATTATCTAAGTTAAGTCCAAGAGCAAAACACTTTTTAATTGTATTTGCACTAATAATTGCAATCAATATTACGCTTTACCTATAATTTTGCTCGTATATTCACAATCAATATTTGTTATTTCTACGATCAGTTAAAATTTCATCCTAATTATAACCAATTATGGGCAAATTAAAGCTTCACTTGTGAGTCCATGTTGCGACCATATTAGGTTACCAGCGAAAAACGTACCGAGTATAAATCGAGGTTAAGTATGTACAAGCAAGCTTATCTAGTCTAACCTTGAGCATGTTGGCGATAAGATCTTCTGAAATCTGGACACCTGTCAAAGGCCTATCTTAAGCAGGTGGTATGGAAACGCCGCCTCCATTACGCTAACATCTTCCAAAAATATATTGTTGTCAATAGCACAATAATCAAGTAATGTGCACTGACACAAGCAATAGCGCACCAATCGCACACTCTTCAACAGTTTATTTCACGTATATATACCAAAATTGAGTTGATATTATCGCGAAAATTTCAGTCCGCTGATCATAAGTCGATGTATATTTACTGGCATAATCTTTAATGAAAGAAAATTATGTCAATTTTAGTGACTTATATTCCGTTTATATGATTTACCTTTATTTATAATTTGGTTTGAGTGAATTTTCTGCATTGAATACACGGTACTCTTGGAACGAAGGTGGTGTACTTACTAGGTTTTCTTCAGAGGCGTGATCCGATACAGACTTAAATAAACAATCCGATTTAGTATTACCAAATCGTTTGATATTTTGGCAATGTTAATGCATTGTTTTTGTAGTTCTATTGAAATAATACCGCAAGAAACCATTGCTGATAAAGTATACTTTTCTTATTATTTTGGTGTTTGAGCTTAAAACGATTCCGTCGTGACGATATGGCTCATTAACAGTACATAAATCATAATGTTATTTTACTTTAAAAGTTTAATGAAGGTTTTTTAAGATGTCCACATTATTTAAAATGCCCCCTTATTATACTCAAAATTCTCAAACCGCGCCTGCGTATGTATATTACACTGTGCAAAATAGCTGTGATAAGCTAAAGCTATATATAACTATGACTGCATGACTCATCGAGCTGATAACAAGGAACAAGTAACCTTTTCAGTATCATGTGTTTTCGTGAGGCAATCGAATATATAAACGCGCAAACTTTTTCAAACATAACATAAAGTGTAGAAGATAGAGGTGTTTAAGTTTTTCAAGTAAAATGGCTGTTGATATTCTGGGAATATTAACTTTGCCAAACTGGCTATGCGGCGTAATGGCCACACTTCTTGCAGTGTGTTTGTGAGTATATAAAATACTTTTTCATCACATTAAATTCTATTAATGACATACGTATAATAATCAATTTCAGAACGTACATATAAACGCATGTTTTACTATTGATGCCACATACACAGTATTTATTTTTTATTAAACTTGAATAGATGAAATACCATAAGTGTATAAACGAACGCTATTTTAACATTCTCGTGTTTATATTTAAAAACTTATATTCATATATGTGCTTAATATTTGCGTTTTTTACCCAGGTATACATGGTACAAACAAAGACTGTTTCACAGACTGGGCATACCGACGAAGAAGACCGTATTTCTACTGGGGGACTTTGTGGACATGGTCAGATGGGTATGTGTCTCGGTACCGTACATGTATCTATTAGAATCAAATCTGACTAAAAATATGCTATGAACAGCCTCATATGTGTGGAACCATACATACACTATATTTTGGGAAATTATAAATCTAGTTACCGAAAGGACGATGACATAACATTAACCTGATAAATCGTACATTATATTTCTGCAATACCAATAGTATTATATTTAAAAATTAACCATAACTATAGTTAAGTTTATTAAATGAACTCTATGCTGTTAAAACAATGCAAATGATTAAAGGCGAAAAATCTTTTTTTTTTTAAATGTACTGTTGTTCATTTTTCATCTGTTTATGTTATAACGTCATTGTTTGGTTTCAATAACGTTTCTTGACAACGTAAGTGTGCAATTTTTAAAAACATCAATAATAACACGTTGTAACAACGTTGTGCTATGAGCATGCCTTTATAGTTGTGCCTTAAATGCTAACCTCAATCTGTATGTTTACTTAACTCCAAACAACTGACACCAAACAGTTTTTTTTAAGTGTTATTAATGTTATTTTGACTACCCTTTTGAGCTAGTTTGATAGATCTCTAGTTTTTTGTTATGCTTATCGAATATTAATAATCACTTAATATACTAGCATAAATTATGATCACATTAAAATTATAAATTTAAATAACAACATGAATTGAAAGCAATTTCTATAGTTAAAGTTTTCGACTTTTCACAATTTCGGTGAGCCGTGTACTATATTAATCTAGTTAGGTGGTAAATAGTTTGAAAACATGATCGAAAAGCCTTCACCGACCAAGAACATTTTATGTTCATTTAACACTTCTTCAACATAATCAACGTAGTTATAAAAAGCATGTGTTTATCTGTCCCTAAGTCCCAAGCATATCGGTTGGATAAAGCGTGTGAGTCACGTTTAATGTTTACGCAACTTAAATATTTCTTTGTAATCATAAGATGCAATGTGCACACAAAATATTCGTGTTTATTTTTTCCAGGGGTTCAGCTACTTGGGCATGGATTTGTACAAACGATACGGGAAAGTCTTTGGGTAATATTTGCTTTTCATTTTTATTGAAAAATCCAAACAAAACATGGACAATGTGATTTAAAATTATACGGACTTTACTTATTAAAAACAAATTTCAGCAATTTTCCCCACAAATTAAATACACTTCCATGTATTATATCTCCCTGCATTGGTACCATATGTTGTCGTGTTGCCATTCAATTATTGTAGTAACGAATAACTTATAAGTCATAGAAAAAGTATGGTATTACATATTAACATAGAATATACTTATATCATTTAAACGGCTAGTATTGCCGATATAAATCCCTTGTCACACTGATAAAAACAAACATCTATTTACAGATACACGCAATAGTGGTCCCATGTTTATGCATAGCACGCCGACATTAATGTTCTAATGTACATGTCTTAATGAAGTACTTGCCAACATTAAGAACCTTTGAAGAATTAGGTCAAAATGTCCACATGTAAGAAGTATAACGATTTTTTTAACAATCGTTCAACAACACTTAAGTATATGCAGGTAAATCATTTCTTTTTCTGTCAACAGCATTTACGTAGGTAACGTACCAGCGCTTGTCATCAGCGACCCAGACATCATTAAGCACATCATGGTCAAAGACTTCGATCACTTTACTGATAGACCGGTAAGTTTTTCTATGGAAATATTTGAAAACGAACAGAACATAATATTAGTTTACATAAACTTAACAGTTTATAATGTCCCACAAAGGTATAATAAAAAGTACATGAATATAGTAAGTGGATATTGCTTGCTGAAATATTATAATCTAATAATGTATTAAAGGGGCCTTTTCACAGACTTTGCCATGTAATGAAGTTTGTTGTTAAATGCTTTATATTGATAAATGTAAACATTGGATCTAAAAAGCTCATGTAAAACAACAAGAATAAAATTAAAGGATGACAAAAACGTAAACCTCAATGGAGCTCGAACCACTGACCCCTGGAGAAAAGGTATATCGCTAAGACCACTCGATACAATCTGAGCTGTATTTTGTACTTAACATAAGCAATCCTCGTAGTATTCCAAATTATTAAATCGTTTCGCGTTGCAACGCTTTATAATTTTTAGGTTTTTAAATCGCCAAAAGATGAATATAATGGATAATTTAGAGCATGGTATATGTTCAGTATTTCTATTTCCTCACAAATATCATAACTAAAACGAAAATTTGCGAATTTGAGACATTTTCTTAATGTTGTCAATTTACCAAAACGTGAAAAGACCCCTTTAACTTTACGAACATTTAATCAAAACTTGTTTTATATCACGTGTTTAAAGTGCATCGAATTAAAAAAGGCACTGTTTTAGTTCAACGTTTTTATAAATAAAGTAAACATGTTAGTATAATTTGATTGAGTACAAAATACTGCAATTTGAATCCGAACCACCTATTATTAAAGTTTCAACGGCACAATACTTATATGTATTCAACTTAGTGTATATGCACTATATATCAGAATAAATTATACACTAAGTAATCTGAGCAAATAAAAAGACCGCTTCATCCTTCTAACTTGCCGCTCACCTGCCTGGTTAACGTAGAAATGTTTAATATATTTGTACAATTATATTTGCCATATAAGTCGTCAATTAATTGTTTTAAACCATCTGCATGTCAGCTTGTATTTTGAACCGTTTATTTTTCTGTCTATGGCTTCGTTTCAAGGAGTTCAACTTTAAAACGTTTGTATACAAAACGTATTTCAGTATAAAATAGTGATATATTGTCACTTTTATATGACTATGCACACTGTTGAATTATAAGTATTATATTATTTTTGTATGATACTTATTTGTATTGTATTATCTTAAACATAAATTGCAATATCTCTTGTATAGTCAAGCATTAAGTAAACGTATAATTATGTAATAGCCATTAAACCCTTTATTCACATCCTATGATTCAGTGGATACACGAGCACTTTACATACATTATTTATTCAGTTGCGATCGACGTTTTGCGTAATGAGCTAGCTGTAGTAAAAACGGAACTAATCTGTAAACACAAACAAAGCCAACCCATTTATACCCCTTTAAAACTTATATATCATACTTTACCAAACGTTGATATGTGTACTGATGAATGAAACGGACCTAAGCGTTTAGTGTTGTTTGCAAAATAAACGCAATCTGTGATCTTTAATATTTATTTTTAGCCATTCCTGAAGTTAACCAAGTTTTGGAAATCAGCCGTTTCTGTAGCAGGCGGGGATGAGTGGAGAAACATTCGTCACACAATAAGTCCAACATTCACATCCGGTAAAATGAGAAGCGTACGTATTATTTACCTTTTATTTTTGCGCGTGTTTAACAGAGCAAATAAACAAAATACTCTATCGTCGAAAAACACATTTTACTGACACGTACGTTTTTAAATACACGTACGTAACATTATGTCTGCAATTTCTGGAAAGCTTAACAGTGTGCTAGATCGGACATTTTTTATTAGAACAAAAATAAAAATTGTACCGATATGACAATTCAATTAATCGTACCGTAATATCTTCTTATAATATTGAATGCATATACATTCCATACTCTGGTGGTTGATATTTAAGGTTATTCCCAATACATGTGGTAGTCCAAATCGTTTGTTTTTTTTTCACTTATACAATGGTTGTGTTTTGTCGTATCAATAAGATGATTCGATTATTCAAAAAGCAAATAAATGTATAAAATTTTGTTTTAAAACTAACAGTACAAAACGTCAGCAAAATCAATTATATTTTGGAAGGAAATTTAATATAGGAGGTAATGTGACAAAAAGACATATTTTAATATAATGAAAGTAAATTTACCGTTAGCATTCATGGTTTTCCTATAACTATCATTTTATTTACCAAATAATAGTTTTTACACATTATAAATACAAACATAAGACACAAGACGTTTTTGTTTCATGTATTTTTCAACAAATGTATAAGTAATGTTAATGAAACAAGTCAAGAACTATATAAATTCGAAAATGCATTTGTTACATTTGATGGATTTATTATTTTATCTATACTAAGTACCAGACACAGGTTGCTTCAGTTTAAAGCTCGAATACTTGGTTGTGGACCTTTTTCGATCGTGATTGAACTGAGATTTGCATTATAATATAGAAAATAATAAACAATAAGGAGAGGAATTCTTGTTCAATTGAAGTTTTAAACTTGTATAGTTTTGTATTGTTGAAAAGAAACATTGACAACTTATTCCTATTAGTCATAATGTGCCTTAACATATTGTTATGTAAACATGTCCTCTTTGCTGCTTGATTCAATATATGTATAAATCCTTCAGATCATATATATCTTTGTATGGACGAAACTAAGCAAGACTCTAAACTGACCTGTATTTAAAATACAATGTTTAAAGTAAAAACATATCAGAAAAAAAAACAAATTAAAGTTTTATGAATGGTTCATACACATTACAAATCTTAACAATTATTTAAGCACAGTGTGTTCATTTCTATGAAACGCTCACTCTGTGATTGAATTATTGTTATGACTTACTATTTGTTTTCAGATGACTCAATTTCTGCAAAGAAGTTTAGACGTTTTCCATGACATATTGGAAAAACAAATCAAGGCCAGTCCTAACGGATTCGATATTGATCCGTAAATAGTGTTTTATTATATACGGTGTTATTTATTCCCACGAAGAATCAATGTAAGTGAACGAATTTAAAACAAGCAATTATATTTTATCCGAGGGACGAACGAGAAACAGTTGTGTTCGCTCATCGATTTCATATTAGGTACAGTAATTAAAAACTCCTAGATATGCTTATAATATGCTTATTATTTGATTTTAAGTATTGGAAATACAATGGTCTTGAAGAACAAAATGGCTTTCCTGGCTCAAAAACAATGTGGTTGTTTTACAAAACATTCAAGTTCGTTAACACAATCATAAGCTTGCATATACCAATTGCATTATCTTACAAGGAAATTAACCAATTCACAACTTTAATGACTTTGTTTAAAAAACAATCGTCTTCTCTTACAAAACTGTGAGTTTTGTTTCTAAATGCAGGAACATGTTACAAAACTGATTCTATTGGTGAGCAAAACAATTGGCCGTGTTCATTTTAATAATCTTGCATGTCAAGATGACACGTACTTGGTAGAAAATATTTTATCTCTAGTTTTGGAACGTTTGATCCCTAGAACCGTACGCTGTTACACGATGGACGTAATATGCTCAACCGGATTCGGCTTGGATGTCAGCGCCCAGACCAACCCCGATAATCCGTTCATTAAGTATTCAAAAAGGTTTTTGGAAACGAGCCCTCTTGGAATGCCAAAGTTCATATTGTATAGTAAGACTTATATATTTTATAGAGACATTCACGGACGCAAATAATTTGCGCGCTTAAATGAACATAAATTTACCAATGGGTAGTAATCAAATTTGCGTTTTTCCTTTTGATGCTGTTTATTATTTGTATTTTCTGTTCTGAGTATGCGTTTTGATGTGCATTGCATCACTAAAATGCAATAGCTTTAGCGTTTCATCATTCCTTACAGTTTGTTTGACTGATAAATCGCTTGTTAAAATAACGTGTTGTCAGCAACTTTGACGATTAAAAAACCCCAGATATAATACGACTTTATACAAGTGTTAATGCATAGTATATCAAATCATCTTAATAATGGATAGTGATCTTATTGAAATATGTTTGATTGACTAAAAATAAAAGAAAATAACACACACTTTTTAATTGCCATCTATCTCGTGCAAAACATAAATGACCAAAGGCGAGATTGAATACAGAACACAAGTCCAATGTATTTATGCTTTGGGTTTCACATGTCTTTATTGGACACCTTTTAGTATTTATTTACCAATGTGTATCTTCAACACCTTTTTCCAGTCTTGTTCCCAGACCTGGCGGATATGTTTCCGAGGTTGTTCGAGACAAGCTTCATGTCGAAAGACATCATGGACTTCTTTATGACCACAACGAGGTCGCTATTTGAGGACAGAAAACACTCAGAATCTGTAAGATAGGATTGATCATGATACCTTCAATATACACGGAAAATGATATGTATAAAGTTTAATATTAATTCTTTATATTATTTTTTCCCCGTGACATCTGCACAAGCTTGTTGCTGAGTCGTTCATCGATAAAACTCGTCTAAATAACATATCTAAAACTCAAATGTTGTATATTTGAACTTTTCTTGTTTCAAATGAATAATTTAAATATACAGTAAACAGTGTGCGCATTTTTCATAGACAAATATGTTTCGTTTTAGATATGTTCAAACGCGTGAATTTTCAAAATGTGTTTCGTCCTTCGTTAATAAAGTGTTTGCGTATCAGTTGAATACGTAAACGTATGACCATGTATTGTACATTATATGCATTAATCAACCTTGATTGAAAGAAAAAAGTTCAGAACATGAATAACAAAATAAATTAAAGTATCTGTTAATCTGTTTACAACAACTATATAAAAAACGTAAAATTCACAGTTGAAACGTAAATTTACAAACATTATAATGATAATTATTCATGTAAATATAAATGCTTACAGAAGCATAAAGACCTTTTGCAATTGATGGTCAATGCGAGCAATCTGGCCGAAACTGAAAAGGTATCTAACAGCCAGAGGAAAGGTAAGACTGTTGTAACAAACGGACAGCTAAAACTATTTACTCTCATTGGTTGAACCATCAGATATTACCTTTCTTAATAAACGTTTGTACTGTTTTGATCTAAATGGCCCCATCTTTTTACAATTATGAATTTAAGAGCAGGTAACATATGTCAAGTAATGATAAATGAAGTATTACACAAATATCAGGCAAAGGCAACTTCTTTTATTCGAGATTGTTATTTGGATATTTTGTTGAACGTCCATTCACGTTGGTGATTATGTATCACAAAAATAAAGTCAAAGTTTGATTACACCAAAGAGGCGATTTTTTCAAAAACTTCAGTTTACATGATTCACTAGTACATGATTTAATATATCATATATCATCGTCAAGTCGATAGTCTAACACATTTTATACATGTGTTTTCTGGAACCGCAGTAAAACAGCTACTGATAAACGTTGTTGAAATAATCCTGAATCAACCAGTTTTAATTTATTGTTAAATACTCAACGTTATGGCTTGTACATAAACACTGTTTGTCTGCACAACGCATTCATGGGAACAAAGGGCACGAGTTAAATCCATTAAACTACTCTTTCGTGATCATAAGCATCTACGTTACATGATTTAAGCATGTATATTTATTAATGACTAATTCGATTAATATCGTATTTGTGTGTAAGACAAACACATCGAAATTTATTTCCATTTACTATATTATTTACACCTTCAATGAACAACTTTGGTATGTTATATGTCATTATATCCCCGTTCTTAAACAATAATATCCGTGTTGAACTCCCATATGGCCCCTGGACATTCTTTAACGTGTTACAAGCTAGTGTAAATCGGCAATTTAACATAAATTTATCATTGTTTCATTTGCAGAATTCAAATAAAATACCATTTTAATTGACAGTTTTATATATAATTATTATATTGCATTGAACAACTTAGATTGCAAGTCATCGCTAACACCTTATTAAGCAGGTCTGACGGACGAGGAGATACTGATTAACTCCATCATTTTCATGCTCGCTGGCTATGATACTACAGCAGCGGGGATCTCATGGGTTCTCTATGAACTTGCCCTTAATCCCGACATTCAAGAAAAGCTCGTGAATGCTATCAATGACGCAATTGGCGAGGTAGGTGATCGTATTGAATGTGAATATAATTACTAACAAACATGTTATGATTACACAATATATATCATTTATAGTTCCAATTAAATGATGTTACGTCTTTAAAAAAGACATCGGAATATATTTAGTAAAAGTGTGAGTTGATGAACTGGCTGCCGTGATATAACATGCTTGGAACGGTCAAAAACCCAAGTCAACAAAAACAATGTAGATCATGTAATGTGTTTAGGAAATGTATTAAGTACATTCCAACTTTGATAGTGGGAAAGGGTATGAAAATTAACCCACATGATGACATGATTGCAGAGCCCGCTGTCCTACGATAATGTCTTCTCTCTTAAATATATGGACATGGTCTTGTCAGAAACACTGCGGGTTCATTCGCCAGCTACAAGGTATGGTTCTAATGTTTACCTTTGACTTTAAGTTTAATTATTTTAAATACATGCATCTACTTTTCGTAAGGAATTGATTCATATTTACGTAATATGCGATAATAAGTTGGCGTACACGAAGTGTAGACATGTAGAATAACACAAGTTTATTTGCATGGCATTATCACCTGCTTCACCCGAAAAGTCATGGAGAAGGTCTTCTAAGCCCCGCCAAAGAAACGTACATACATTTTGCGACGTTATGATGCGTTTTAAGACGTCTTATAGAAAAGATGTGATAATATTCTTCATAAATGATTTTTTTTAAATAATTTAACGAGATTACACAAGACACGCGGCATGCGGTTAATGATATATACATTTAATAAAACATTAAACTTCTTTCGTGTATGAACACTCTTTCAAAAGGGAGCTAACCATGCATTACTACTCAACAGTTTCAGCGATATTTGTCCCCATTCAGCCCTTTAATGCATTTCAACAAATGACTTTTCAGCTAAACCTTATCAATAAACGAGTGATTTGACGACGCCAGAATATTCAAACATACTGTATGATTTTAAAGAACATGGCTATAAATTAACGTGTTGTAATTATTTCTTCAAAGCCTTAGCTTTTAATATTCAGCTCTATTATAATAAGCCGGTTTAGCCGCTACATGTTTCAACAACATTTCTAGTATACTCAAGTCAATTGAATGCAAAACAAATAAACAACAAATAGAATAAATTAAAACATGCATGTAATGAAGTTTTTGTTTATTAATCAACCGCAAGGCTGTCTGCGACAATGAAATTCTTAGGATAAATTAAAACATTCGTGCACTTACGTGTTGTTTTAGACTCACGCGCATGCCTGACCGCGACACTGAAATTTCTGGAATCAAGATCCCCAAAGGGATGATCTGCCATTTTGTAACGGACATTTTGCACTTCTTGGACGAATACTGGGAGGACCCGTATACATTCAATCCGGAAAGGTACATATGATACACAGTTTCCAGAGAGATGTAATTACAACAAGAATTTTGGGTTCTGTCTTATTGTTACTGTTGTGTCTCTTTTTTTGGTTGTCTATAAATGTTTTGAAGAAAACGATATTGTATATTATATTATTTAACAAGCCGTGGTCTAAAAAGTTATTCCATAGCGCGAATGAACGTTTAACGAGACTGATAGACAGTTTCAGTAATACTGGTATGCTAGTAAAGATTAGTAAATTAGTAGCTTCAAAAGTTAACAATGCAAAATGCTTAATTCCAAAAAGGTCAAAGTGCATAATTGCATCGTCTTTAATCGCTAACATTTAAATACACGGTATTCTAATTTGGGTCTGTCTTTTTTTAAATTGAAAGCGGCTGTGTTTTGTGTTCTGCTACAAGTATATAATTATCACAATAACTTGTTTCCTCAAAGAACGTGATTGTTTTTTTTAATAGTGTACATCATGTTAATATATTTGTATTGCCATTTGCAATATACACTTAGTAATGGTATATTAGATTATCCAGCAAAAAGATAAATATGTTGACTAACAAAGCGTCTTGATGTTACACAAATAATACACACAGTTGCGAAGCATTTCACCACACGAATGAGCCTGATATATGACGTACAAAAGTATGTAACCCTCAACAACTATTTTCATTGGATGATTCTATCATCATAACGAAATAGTTATCTCGTTCCCTCCCACCAGCCACTTAGTCGGACCCATGAGTCATCTCTGTCGCCCCCTCATGTGAATAAGTCCTTCCCACGACGTATTAAATTGTTCCCAAGACAAAATCGTCTGACGACTTACTATAATGTTCGAATGAGTTAGTTATATCGATCCCTCGACGTTTTCAGTCGTAAGAATGCGCTAATACGCTAATACTTATTAAAGTATGATAACGATGTTGTTTATGTGGGTTAACAATAAATAGAGAACACGCAGTACGTTTTGTGGCTATTTTAATACTACATCGTATGATCAGTTGCAATCATGCAGAAGTACATAGATGGCGTGGCTATGATACAAATGATTGAACATTGACCAATCAGATGCATGATAAATACATAACATTTGTGCCCCTTTTTAAATTCATTGATTCCTGAAATACTAAAATACAGGAAGATACATATAATATAGTATTCAATAATTGCAAGGAACCAGTGACATATCAAATTGAGTTTTAGCATGTCAACAACATCATCAGAAAGATAATGTTTTCATTATGCAGCTATTTTGGCTTTTTTCCTCCGGTCAGTCAGTGTCAGTTATAACTAATGGTACTCTAGCCGATCTGGTTTACGACGATTACGCAGCGGGTAGCGTCTTACAGGTATTTCTGACCGCATGCCTGTTTCTTCAGTATCTGAACGCGGAACAAATTGTGAAAATTGGTCATTATTCGTTTGTTCATTGTTTACGCAACGCGGTTCGAAACTAACCGGGCGAACACTTGCGAGAAGTGTCTGACAGCTCACCTATGTAGGTCTTAATTGATCGACATGTCGTGTCTATATCACGCCGTTACCAACTTCAACTTTGTATAAAAGCGGTCCATCGCGCGATTTAATGCCACCACTGAAATATTTATCTCTTGCTGTTGGACGGTAGTCTCGCGCGAGAACAGTTTTGGCCTAATCATAATCGCGATTGTTACGACCATCAGCCAAAGATTGTTTCATCTGCGAATCGTTAATAACCGTTTGCGTGTCTCGTTTCATCAAATCCAATTATGTGCGCAACGTGCGCTCTAGAAATGTGGACGGTGTTTCGCCTGTTGTTGCATGGGGTGTATTTCGGTATTGAAGCAGAACATTAAATTTTTCAGACAGATAATGTTTTCAATATGCAGCTATTTTGGCTTTTCTCCTCCGGTCAGTCAGTGTCAGTTATAACTAATGGTACTCTAGCCGATCTTGTTTACGACGATTATGCAGCGGGTAGCGTCTTTCAGGTGTTTTTGACCGCATGCCTGTCTCTTCAGTATCTGAACGCGGAACAAATTGCGGAAATTGGTCATTATTCTTTTGTTCATTGTTTACGCAACGGGGTTCAAAATTAACCGGGCGAACACTTGCGAGAAGTGTCTGACAGCTCACCTATGTAGGTCTTAGTTGATCGACATGTCGTGTCCATATCACGCCGTTACCAACATCAACGTTGTATAAAAGCAGTCCGTCGCGCGATATAATGCCACCACTGATCTATTTATCTCTTGCTTATGGACGGTAGTCTTGCGCGAGAACAGTTTTGGCCTTATTCATAATCGCGATTGTTCCAACCATCAGCCAAAGATTGTTTCATCTGCGATTCGTAAACAACCGTTTGTGTTTCTCGTTTCATCAAATCAAATTATGTGCGCAACGTGCGCCCTAGAAATTTGGACGGTGTTTCGCCTGTTGTAGCGTGGGGTGTATTTCGGTATTGAAGCAAAAATGCATTTAGTTTCAAATCCAAATGATCGGATTCTGTTCGCATAGCACGCAATGATGACTTGAATTTTTGATTACATATTTCAACTAGAACTTTCGTGGTGGGCTACTGCCATGCGAATGTGTACAATACCATTACTTTTCACGAATTTCGCGAAACCGTCTGAAATGAACTGACTTCCATTGTCAGTAACAAGATGCTTAGGTAATCCGTACATGGCCAAAATTGTTCGAGGAGCCTGTATTGTTTTCATTACAACGGTCTCGGGCCATTTTGAACGGGCAGCTTCTAAAACAAGAAACATTGACCTAAAATTGGCCTGCGTAATCAACGTGTACGCGCTCAAAGCTCTTTGTGGGTCATTCCTACGGGTGTAATTGTACCTTTGCTGGCGATTTCTGTTGCATTTGACAGCCATTACACCTCGTTGATAAATGCTCTAAATCGCTGTCGATGCCAGACCACCAGACATAACGTCTTGCTAAAGATTTCATTCGGACGATACCTAGGTGACTGACATGTAGTAAAGATCACACCTTCGCCTTCGCAGTTTGACATGAATAATGACTCTGATGCCCCACATTAAACATCCGCGGTAAATTGTTAATTCCTTAGGTCGCGAGAAATAGGGTTTCATCAACGGGTTATCAGTCATTTCGTTCCAGCCGTTTTGTACGTAATCGAACACGAACGAGAGCACTCGCTCTCGTTTTGTTTCCAGGCTGATTTAAGCACTCGTCACGGGAAGCTGCTCTAATGGCGACGTTTAAAATACGTCTTCTGTTTCGGGGTTTTGTGACATTTTATCGGCGCGAGTAATCTCGCGAACCCATCGACATTTGTATGATGTTAGTGGTCTTGTACTGAATGTCATAATCGAACCCTGAAAGAAAACATTGCGTACCTTTAAACGAGTGCGGCTTTAGTCGCGGGAATACATTTACTGTGGCTGCTATTGACGTTAGCACTTGACTGTCCGAACCAACGTAAATTTATTTTTTTCATAAAGATACGGGTAGGAACTTTTGAACAACCCAGTAAATTGCTAAAGCTTCCTTATCGGTTTGCGCGTATTTACGTTCCGCTTTCGTTAGCGATCTTGACGCAAATGCAATCGGCCATTCAAAACCATCCTGCATTGCATGAAACAGTATACCGGATATACCATACGAGGACGCGTCGATCGAGAGGCGTACCGGAAATTCTGGCCTGTAATGAGTAAGAACTGGTTCTAAAGTCAGAAGTTTCTTTTGAATTTTCGAACGCGATTTCACATTCGCTCGACCATATGAATTTACGATTTTTCTCAAGAAGCGATGTCAGCGTTTAATGTTGTCGCGAGATTTGGGCAAAATCTGTGATAGTAATTAAGTACCCCTATATATGCTCTCAATGATTTAATGTCTCGCGAGGTCGGTGTGTTTAAACACTGCCTCAACTTTATCTTGACATTTCCAGAGTCCGTCAGCGTCAATCTAATGACCACAGTATGTACTCCGTTCTTCAAAGAAAAACACAGTTGTCTTTGTTAACTTTGATTCCAAAGAGCTCTTAACCTTACTCAAAACTTTCTCGACAATGTCAAGGTGTGTGGAGTCATGGTCACCTGCGACCACCATATCGTTCAGAATGCACTGTACTCCGGGAATCCCTTGCAGAAAATGGTCGATTGTTCGTTGCCATATTGCTGGGGCAGACGCAAAGCCGTACAACATCCGGTTGTAACGGTTGTGTGTTGATTGTCTATAATTTCTTGCTCTCTTCGTCGCATTCAAGCTGCAGAAATGCTTGTCGTAGATCGAGCTTGTTGTATTTTTGCCCGGGAGACAAATGACAAGAACGTCTTCCAAGCTTGGAAGAGGATATTTGTCAACGTTGATTTCTTAATTGACAGTTGCCTTAAAGTCTCCACATCAAAGTTCGAACATCACCATTATGTTTCACAACGGGTACAATGGGGTTGCCCATGCACTAGTATTCACTTTCGTCAAGATTCCCTGGCGCTCCAGGTTATCCAATTATTTTCAATTTTTGGTTTGAACGAGTATGGCACTGTTCTGGCTTCATGAATCTAGGTCTAGCAATTTCCTTTATCGTTAACCTAGCCTTGATGTCTTTCACCTTTCCGATGCCATCACTGAAGACCACGGTGTATTTCTTGAGCATGGATTGTAGACGCACTTTCGTAGTCAAATGGTTTACGGATACGATTTTGTCCCAGTCTAATCGTATTTCTTTTAACCAATCTCTACCAAGGAGACACGGACCGTCACCTTTCACAACACACAACTTGAAAAAGTTTGTGTTGGCCATTGTATGAGACCTGACACCATTACAGTCCCTTCCTGCTCGCGAACTTCTCTGAAATACGTCGTGAAGATTGCCTGCGGTCGACGCATCTTCACTTGACCGAACAACTTCCGGAATTCACTGTTCGACATCAGCGTGACGGCAGATCCGGTGTCCACTTCTATCACGTTTACGTTTTGTTTATTTCCGGTTTTTATGGTGATTCTTGCTTTGTAACCATTCTTCACAAATGTATTAGATGCACGCCTTCAACGTCGCTGCTTTCATCCTCAGTGTCATCATTTTCCAATGCGTTGGCATTGATCGTGAAAGGGCATCCACTCTTTATGTGTCCTTTGGCATTACATTTATGGACAGGGATGCATTTGTATACCTGCAATCCGCCGATTGTATGTTCGTTCTGCCACAGTGTACACACGTTGACCGTGGAACGTGATTTGTGCTTGTATTTCTTGTTCTTTCTTCGGCGGCCTGGGTTGTAGTCTCTTAACGCGTTTGACGTTGCTTCCGGCATTTGATGTTGCAACTCAGCGGCGTCCCTTGTTGCGGTTTCCATCGCTATGGAGATGTAAATTGCTCTGATGAGTGTCATTTCTCCTTGTGAAAACAGCTTTCTTTGGGTTGCTTCGTCTTTGATACAGCACACGAACCTGTCCCTAAGAGCATCATTTAATGTCGGACTGAAGTCACAATAGTCCGACAGCTTCCGAAGTTCGGCGACATATTCTGTAACACTCTCGACAATGACTTGGTTCCGTCTATGAAAGCGAAACCGTTCTGCTATAAGCAGTGGCTTTGGGGATTAGTGGTTCCTTAATCGGTCACACCAGTGTTATATAGGTTTCTTCAGATGGCTTCCTAGGAGCGGTAAGGTTACGAAGTAATCCTTATGTTTTTTTCTCCAACAAGCGTCAATATAGCTGCCACTTTTTTTTTTTCATTAGTTATGTCATTTACTGAAAAATATTGTTCGAGTTTTTCTGATAACTCTGCCATGACTCTACATTACTATCGTATGCGTTAACGTCTCCTATGAGTCCAGCCATTCTATGAAAATTACTAGTCTTTCACGCACATTTACTGAAAAATGGATAAAATCCTGAAATATTAATCACGGTTTTCAGTCAGTAATCATCGTCGCCAATTTGTTGTGTATGTGGGTTAACATAAATAGAGAACACGCAGTACGTTTGGTGGCTATTTTAATACTTCATCGTATGATCAGTTGCGAGCATGCATAAGTACATAGAGGGCGTGGCTATGATACACATGATTGAACATTAATCAGATGCATGATAAATACATAACAAACGATACACTTACTTGTAGGAGCGACATAAATAAAAAAGACAATGTCACATCTTGCTATCGAATGGATTATACCACGAGTTTAGTTTCCAAATGTTGAGTACGTTGAAGAAAGCCCGGATCACGAATCTTTTGGGGGGAATATATTTATATTTTATGTAAACAATAAACATTGTCTTTAAGGTTTGCGCCAGAAAACAAGGACAAGATTAACGAGTATGCCTACTTGCCGTTTGGGGTGGGGCCGCGGAACTGCGTAGGAATGCGTCTCGCTCAGCTTGAGGTCAAGATGACCGTCATCAGCATCTTGAAGAAGTACAGGATCTACAAAGAAGCGAACTAAGGTTAGTAGAGATATATACACTTCAACACCGTTATTTCGACACCGATAATCCGAAGTCACCGTTATTTCGAAGTATTTTTCGGGTCCCGATTTTGGTTCTTCTTTGTTAATGTAAATTTCATTGTTAATCCGAACTGCGTTAAACAGAAGAAATCGTTAATTCGAAGTGATTATGTCGGTCCCAACACTATAATTCGCACCTAATTTATCAATATTTAATCCGAAGTCAAACTGGAAAAACACTGAGCGTAATTTCACACCTTTGTCGTCTGCGCTTTGCACGTCAAAAACCGATAATTACACCTTTGTCGTCTGGGACTTAATCGACCAGTGATCAGCCGACGCAGTTACTTAAACGATTAATCCAGCGACGACGACGAGGCCGACAACACAAGAATGAACATGATATCAAATCAATGTGTGACCGCAACAACGACGTAAGGCAGTTCTGCAGGCAAAACACGGGCGGAAGTGAATTGTTGAATGTCCTTGACAATTGAGAAATATGTTAAACGCGTCCAGTTTAGTGCTTGCTAACGCCGATGTTCAGAGAGACATCGCGTCTTATTAAAAAAAAGTTAATTCATTTCCGAAAATGTACTCATATGTATACATGTATTAAAATGTGTGTTGTTCATGGTATTTTATATGTTCTGTAATTAGAGAAAATAAAAAGAAGAAGAAAAAAATCGTTTTTTTTTCCTCCGTTGTTACAAATAGAAATCTATTGCTATCTGACTAGTTTACGTTTTTAAGTAAAACCATTATTAATATTAGCGTGTAATCGAACCGTGCGAATTCCACAACGTTTTCTTTGTACAGAGACAAAGAAGTCTTCTGTCAAATGTTTATTTCGAATAATCGTTAATCCGATTTTTTTTAACGGTCCCGACGACTTCGAAATAACGGTGTTGAAGTGTATGTACACAATAGCATCTTAGGAGAGTACAGGTCTGGAAACGAAGGGAACTAAGAGTAAGTTGACATTTACAGGTAGTTTGCATAAACAATCCACGGTTGTCACAAGGAATCGTCATGGATCGCTCATGCATGGGACTAATGATTAATTTCAGATAAAAATTCAAGCACGGGCTTATCCCCGATTTTACCACGAAATGTTTCAAATTAAAAAAGAATAATAATTGTAATGGTAACAATCATTAACTCGACAGTTGTGAATTCTATAAGCAGAAATTACACGCTCGAATTGTGTATAATATTATAGCTCTTTTTTAACGGGATATTTGAAAATCACCAGTTTCCAGCTTATATAAATGATCTAATATTAATGGTATTTATATCCGGATAGAGGTCAGTGTCATGTTGTTGGTCCATATGATTAGTCTGTATTGGTCACACATTTACGTTTTATCACCAGTGCCACGCCCACAATATTAGTATCGTCGTACATAAACTTGTTTCATCACAGGTGCCATTACCACGCAGCCCGTACGGATTGGCGCGCCCTGGTGCCCCAGTCCATTTGCGATTCGAACCTCGAGGCAGGAACAAATAAAAAGTACAGAAAAAAAGAAGAAAAAGCCTTTAATAACATAATGGAACGATTCGGCATGTTTTAAACTGATTTTAACTACAATATTACGCTACGACATCCGAAAGAATATAATTACGACATATTTTACATTAAACTTTATTAAAGTTTATCACCCCTTCTACAAATACGTTTTAGCAAAATCTGCAATGGCGGACAGCATTATCATACATAAAGTTTATAATTGTTTGATGTTTTGGAATTGTATGATAAAAATGAATTTTCAGAATGTGGTTCGTTTTGTAAAAACAGTAACATTTTTAATTAAAACAGGTTTTAAATTGTACTAGTTGCCCAAAATAGAGTGTGAAAATGTTGTATTGTGTCTATATTTTGAGTGTGTACTCAATTTACAGAAGTTATGCACGGCACAGCGTCCAATCATTCTGAACACGTCAGACAAGTTCATGTTTAAATCCTTTAGTGACCAAGTCGAATATAATCCCGTCGTTATATCCATATGTCTTTAAAGTTGACACAATTAAGCTACTCGGCTAAATTTACCTAATTTACTATTTTGTATCACACCGTGCGTTGATAGTAGTTTGGAGTAAAACGAATATATCACGAATATAGCAATTCCATTCTAATCATTGAGGTAATACAAGGATAAATATTAGCTCGTTATTTTTATCAAGTCATATGGCTTACTTTCATGTCATTATGTTGCCGTACTGACTGAAAATAAACAGCTATTTAGAAGAATACACAGAAAGCATTTTACCTGAGAAAGCCAAATAAATTCTAGCATGATGTAAGAGGTAAGACTACGATAAAAGACACGGTGAACATGTGAGAAACAAAGAATATATTGTGCGAAGTAAGATTTAAAAAAAACACAGTCACCATGTGACTTTGCTAAGCAACTTAATAACAATAGTATTGAAGAAGAAATATAATTACTTAATTGTGTTACCTCAAAACTCCGCAGACACATATGTTGACACCCAGTGGCGTAATAAGGTACGGACAATGTGAACAATTAATGTTCCATCATTGATTGCAGTTTTAAACGTTACAATCAGTATGGTTCGTTTCCCTTTTAAATTTTTAAATAAAAGCACAAACTAATATGTATTATACTAGAATTCGCTCATATGATTGTGCAAGAAGGGCTTAATTGTAGTAACATGAGCTTCATGAAAGGTAAATAATTTAAAACAAAGAATGCATGGCTTCTTGAAGGTCGGTGAAAGTAAAATGGTTAGATTGTGATTACAAATGTCTCTTTTTCTACGTTGCTACGAAAGCTCAATTCTTTAGAACGGAAGTATGCTTATTTCGATGATTGTATATAGCGTAAACAGTGTTTCCTTCTAAGATACTATGACAGATAAGTAATGACAGCTGACAAATATCCAAGATGATGCCGGTGAAGGTTTGCTTAAGTTTAATCTATAATAAAAATGAGAATGCTTGGGTAAAAGTAACGTATACAATATACCAACAACCTCTCACAAACAATATACCATTGATTGTTACATGTTATAATTATCGAACGTACGGGCACATAACTCAAATAATAATAACACAACAAAATACTTGTATGTACAATTATTTCTTAATCATATATATAGTCCAATACTACACATAGATTATTGTTAATGCTCTTATACATTTGTATAAGTGATATATACTTATGTAACTGTAGCAAAATATCAAATTAATCAAGAATTCGTTTATTGATAACAACGCATTGGAATAATGATAACCGGCAGCTTCTCTTATAAACATACCAATTTTGCCATATTTAAAAGGTCTAATTTCTGAATCTTTCCTTTTCACAAAATATTCCGTTCATTGTATTGATCATCCATAAAATATACGTATTTCTCTAAGATAAAATCAGTGGTTAATGCAGGGTTTCTCTGCATATGATAATCATTCACCGCTGATAATTGTCCTTCATTGTTAACTTATCTGGTTGCTAGTGCACACGGATTTATTACACGCTATTAAGATTAAGGTGCCTAATAAAGAAAAATCAAACATAATCGTAATATACTTAGCCCTATACCACAGGTAAAATTTGATATTTTTAGCAATATCTTGTGAGTGATTGTAAACAGGACTCGAGGTATCCCTATCATTCGGAGAAATTCTGCTTCCCTCTCTTGAATGTCCTACCATAAGACATGTATTCCGATGTCGCCTTGAAATGAGGAAAATCACAACTGAATAGATTTCGTTACCAATATCCACGAAGCTCCCCTAAGCATCCTCCTAACGGTACAGCAAATGTTCATCACTAGACTTCAGGGGCTTGTCTTCATTTTGCGTATTTGCAATTGGCCTGCATTGCCTCCACACAGACATTCAGAAATAACCCGTGTATATCGTTTCCTGATCGTATACTTGCATTTTTGCTCCTCCCATTGCTAACGTGAATCAGTCAGAAGGTAGGGCAAGGGTATGGGTTGAATAGATCAGTAAACGGTTCAACTGGAATGTCAAGTCTAATAAAGCAATTTCATACAAGCATGATGCATGTCTGTTAAATGCCCGTGCTGGAATTCGTTGAATGGTAACGTGCCACCTTCCCCTTACAATGTTGACACTTATACAACTGTACTGCTCTGATTTTTGTATATAACAACATTTACTTCCAATACAATAATTGTCTGGTATGTTATAATAAATTAAAAGTCAGTTTCTATAGACTATATCAAAAAACATTATTCCAACTTTAATGTAAATCTACTTTACCTCTACATATTTATTTAGATAAATAAATAACATATATTTCAAAATGAGATATATGAGAAGAACTAGAAAACAAGTCAGCAAAAACATAAAATGGTATAAAAATTGTAATAAGGAACCATACGAAAAACAATGTATTCACTATTAGATATAGATTTAAACAACTACACGATCATTCTTGATAAATAACACCTTGATATATATAAAATATTTACAATCATAATGTTAAAATAAAAATCATAAAAAGATCCTAACAAACATACCCTTATTTAAAATGATGTGTATATGCATACATATATATTATTTTATAAAAAACGCATTTAATAATTATTATTATTGACACTCAGATGTCTTTACCAAGTTGCACCTTTGGAGCTCTTTTTAATGGTAATTTCGTGTGAAAGCGTACACTGTTCTGTAGTTTATAGGCGTTGCTGTAACAGTTGTTGGGAAATCGACTAAATCAGTTGCCTTTTTTTCTTTGCAAGTCCGGACAATGGTTAAAGTCCATGTACTAATACTTATGTAAAGCGAACATACGGTGGCTATTGTCAAATTCTTCTACACAATGCTATTGCTTCATTTTCCTCACAAATTATACTAAACCATAAA